>NC_081379.1:27576045-27879075 GCF_030684315.1 Stegostoma tigrinum
CACTTCTTGTCTCAAACACAAACAATAAACAGAAATTGCTGTAAAAGCTCAGCAGGTCTGGCAATATCTGTGGAGAGAAATTGTGTGATCCTTCCTCAGAACATTTCCTCCATACACTTCTTGCCTACTGGGGAAACAGGTGATCAGGGAAGCAGAGAGCTTAAGCCCTTCAGTAGCCATTAATTGGTAAGTTGAGAAAGCCCCCAATAAACCTTCTCGCCCAGCATTGCTGAGGTGCTGAGAGGTATGCAAGTTTCTAATCACCCAGTTATTTCCTCTTCTTGCAACTTCTCATTTACCTTCTGGGAGTGGAAAATCACACCCAGTATGTATTTTAAACAATTATTTTGACCAGCTTTGAAATTATTGCAACACATTCCAACTAAACACCGTTCCCTCTTTTCAATTCAACCGATCAGTGAAGGCAATGTTACCTTCACTTATTGAAATACTGGGAGGAATGCTCAACATTTTCCGAGAATACATCTTCCTGAGTACATGTAATGACCTTATTGCAGTGTAGCTAAAATATCAACATTTCAGTAATCAAAGACCTTTTCAATAATGTCTAGCCCTCCATAATGGCACATTTTTCTTCACTGAATATAGAATTAGCTGTGACGTTCACCTCCATGACCCATCAATAAATAGGCCTTCCATAAATTGGAAATTACATTAACTAGATCAATCCTTAAAACAGGCCATATATATATTGCACTGATCACTTTGTTCCATTACATCAGAGAAATCTCTATCTATTAAAGCAGTAAAACCTCCAACAATTCAGATTTCAATGAGCCATTTCATTGCTCATTTGCAAATGCAATTTAATTATTTGTGAACTGCTGATGGAACATGTCTACCATTCCTTCAGCAGTATCATCCAATGTGGCTGGGCTTCTATCTGTTCCTGATTAAGTCATTTTCTCCTGGAAGGTCAAGGGCAACAGGAATATGGGAACACTAGCATCCGAAAGTCCCCCTCCAAGCAACATACCATCCCGACTTGGAACTATGTTGCTGTCCAGTTATTGTCACTGGGTCAAAATCCTGGAACTGTCTGAAGAAAGTGAGCATTTGTTTACCATTTGGAATGCTCACTGCCATCCATTCAAGGGCAATTTAGAATGAGCAATAAATGCTGGCCTAGCAAGCATCCCCTATGTCTTGTAAATGCATTTATTTTTAAAGTAGTGTCACTTATGGCAGGCAGACAATCTTCACCTTTCATGCCTGGATAATAATTCAGTGGAGTAGATCACCAGTCTATGGTAGGACCTGTTCAATTTTCCACTGAAATTGAATTGGCAGCCAGGTAATGAAGGTGAAGATTATCCTCAATGATTTTCTCTGTCTTTATTGTACACATCTAATTCTGATAAACACAGCATGCCAGGACATGCCAAAGAATTTATACATCCAAATACATGTTATAAATTACGCACCACGTAAAAGAGCTCTTCAAATGATGTCTGACTCAAAAATGCGGATTATAACATATACATCGCACAGCTAACTACCTTGCTTGGATATCATATTATAAAAAGAAGCAGGTTGCAATTACAGAAGCAAGATCTTTAAAATTGGACTGTTGAAGTAGGGATAAATGCAAAATGTCTTTTTGCAATGTGATTTGTTGAAATGTTATTATTTGAATTCTCTGAGAGAAGCTAAAGATTTCTAAGCGGTTATTAGTCTATGGCACTGGAAACTGATCCCTCCTACTCCTTTTCAGAAAGAGCAAAGCGATTACTGGTTATTTTTTTTTTCTTTTACAAACTTCCATGACCAATGGCAATTAGCTTCAGGTTGATATTTAGAAATTTGTTTTCAGGGAAGAGGCTGATCAGATTTCTGGCCCAGAGAGACTTCACAAGTGCCGGATTAGAAGGATAGCATTTTACAAGATAGAAGGATAGTAGTTAACCCACCGTGTCTGTACTGACTCCTGAAAGAGCTACCCAGCTCATCCCACGTTCTAGCCCTATCTCCGTGATCCTTTAAATTCATCGCTTTCAAATATTTATCTATTGCTCTTTTGAAACCTCATATGGAATCCACCTCGATAACTCTCCTGGGAAGCATATTCCAAATCCTAGCAACTCTCTCAATGAAGAAGTTTCTCTTCATCTCACTCTGTTGCAGTTGCCTGTGACTGAGTGTGAGAAACTGGCTATTAGGGGTTTTCTTTTTAACTGATACAGGGAATCAAAGGAAGTTTTAGTTGAAGTAGCATTTCATATAATTCAAATCATGGCCTTCACAGCCAGACAACAAAATGCCGCTGAGTCTTAGTAAGATGGGACTAGAACGCAAACAGTAAAATCTGATAAGGAAGCTCAGGTGAAAACTGTCTGATTTGAAATTTTTGATTTCTATTTGAAATAGGAAGTGAAAGATTGACCGACCTGAGCTGAGGCTTTTTAAAATAATTAGAATTGCATATTAAAGTAGACACACATTTGCACAATAATAGAAGTTTAAATTTATTAGATATTGGGGAGTTAGATTTTTGGAGACAGTGAGCCTTGATGGAGAGACTGGTTTTGATAAACATCCCTACAAGAACATTTTAGCTTCTGCAGAAGAACAGGAAGGTATAAACAAGTTAACCTTGTAACAATACCAAGAGACAAATAACATAGCTGGGGTGGGGAGGGGGCAGAAACAATTGTTGAACGCGATCAGTATGACCTCGAGAGAATAAGGAATCACTGCTTTTAACCTAACAGACAGACTGGGTTTGTTTAACTTTTTCAAATTGGATAAGAGAGAAGCTGCTCCCAAAATTGATAGCTTTGTCACAGAATCATAGTATTAGTTTAACTATGCATAACTTTATAAGGAACTGTATATTAGAGCTGATAGTACAAATAAAACAATTGGTAGAAATGAACATCCTTTTAATCTTTTGCACAAAGGTCAGCTAAGGATATGAATTGCATGAGTAAATTTGAGAAGTCATTGGTAATAAGTATACCATGCAGCTGGCAAATATCTAGGAAGGGAAGTAACCACTGAAGTTAGAATATGGTCAGTTAGATGTATTGGAAAGAGCCCAAGGACAGGTGATGGGCGGGTCCAGCAAACATCATGAGATGATGGGAAGGTCTAGGTAGATGATAAAGTTGTCCATCATTGATTGTGTATCTACACGATTGGATGTGTAGGTCAGAGGGTATGTGCATGCGCTGCTATCAATGTTGTATGTAACAATTGTAACATGGTATGTCTAAATTTTCTGTACTTTATTGGGAAAGGTAGAGTGTCACTGACCTCACCAATCGCACCTGTAATTAAGAGGGCAATTGGGCCCCATGTGAAAGCCAGACTTGGAACGGTCTCGGGCTTCTCCCACATGTGTACTCTGAATAAAGGTTACTTGTACTACTGAGCACTAAACTGGATACTCTTCTTTGACACCCCTCCCCAAAACATTCCTAGCTCCCTTGCTAACAATCATGGAAACTGTGACCCCCTAGTTACCGATATTTCAACTCATTGAAACAGAATATCTTTCTTTAGCATCAAAATTGTACATAATTTTGAACACCTCACTAAAGTCACCTTTTAGTCTTCTGTGATCCAAGGAAAATAAGCCCAATTTCTCAAATACTTGCAAATGTCTAAAACTCCTCATACTTGGTATCATTCCAGTAAATATCCTTCGAACTCTCTCTAGGGCTTTAACATCCTTCCTTAAATAAGGCATCCAGAAGTAAACACAATACTCCAAATGTGGTGTAAACAATGACCTGTAGAGGTGTGACATCACTTCCTTGCTTTTATACATTACGTCTCTATTTACAAACCTAAGGAACCTATAAGACTTCTTCATAATTATCTCACCTTGCCTGGTTTCCTTCAGAGAATTATGCACATGAACCCTAAGGTTCCTGTACTGCCCTGAAAGTTGTACCATTGAACCTCACATTTCTGTGCATTGAAATTCATTTGCCAGGTGTCTACCGTTTAGCCAACTTGTCAATACCCTTTGAAGTCACTCAGCATCATCCTTACACAATTCCCTGTTCTCCCTAGCTTAGTATCATTTTCCCTCTACTCCCATCTCTAAATCATTTACTTAAATCAGAAAAAGCAAGGGTCCCAACATCGATACCTGGGGAACATAATGTTCAACTCATCTCCAGTCTGTATTCCCATCTATACCTACTGTCTGTTTCCTATCTTTTCGCCAACTTCTATTCCATGCTGCCAAGGTCCCATCAATTCCAAGCATTTCTAATCTGCTAACCAACCTGCTGTCAGCAACCATATCAAACACTTTCAGAAAGTCCAAATATGCAAAATCCACGGCACTATCCTCATCCACTGCCTATCTTTCCCCATCAAAGAACTCAATCAAAATGTGTTCAACCTTTGCCCTTGACAAAGCCAAAGGTTGAAAACATATCCACATTCCAGCAAACAAGTTTTCTTTAAGACAATAATGGACAAACAACTTCCTCTCTTGCCTAATAAGACCTTACATGAAAACAACACAACACAAGTACTTCTCATATTATAAAACAATAAATCCTTTACTTTCTATGAGTTATGCCACTGGAGATTTGTTTGTGACCAAAAGCTTCCAATAAGCTGCTGCATAAAAGAAGTTGAAGATTTTCACAGGGCCCTTGCTTATTTAGAAAAAAAATATTTCTGATAACTCTATTGAGCTTTATAGTTACATATAAAACCATTTTAATATCTTGCCAGTTTTCATAGATCCCTTATAGCACAACAATTACTGCAGGAACAATAGTGCTGCATCCCCAGTGACAGCTTCTTGAAATTAATTTTTAGAAGACAAAAACCAGCATTTAAGTAAAATATGAAAGATAACCCCACTTCCTTTCCCTCCAGAGACACTAGGTGGAAATGAACCATCTGAAGCTCTCAATGGTGAATACATTTTTAACATATATATATTTTGTCAGGACAATAACATGAAGTTGCAGGCAACCTTCCAAAGTGAAACAGAAATTGATGCCAAGCAAATGTATCTGCAGCCAGAATAAATCACTTTAATATCCAGAGAACCTTGAGGGATATGACATTCACTGGTGCTTTTAATTCAAATGACTCTAGAGTCAAGTGTAGGGAAAAGCTGATGAATTACTAAACGCTAATTTACTAATTTATTCATTACAGTGATATATAGTACAAAGAAGAAATGCCAAGAACAATTTAAAATGGTAATATTGAATTTATACATATTAAAGAGCCAGGAACAAGTCTTTTTTGTCATATTTTATATTGACTACAAAAATAGCTCAATGTAAAGGTTTCCAATTTTCAACTTGTTTCCAAATTATTTAGTTACAAGTATCCACAACATTAAATTGTTCTCAGACCAAATCTCAGTACTTCCCTTTTCTGTTCAAATAAATACTTTCCTTCATATAGTTCTACTCCTTCTGCAGTCAATCAGCCAGTCAAGCAATGGCCTGCTTGAAACAGTATTCACTCATATTCACAGCATTGAGATACCATCTACAGTTACCCAGCTAAGGAATGTCCAAAAGGAATACCTGGACCATGTGAAGATTAATACTGCAGTTCAGATAAACAATATTCAAACTATTCAACAAAGTCAAATCCTTGCCCCAATACAAAATTTAAATGTTATTCTCAAGTCAACTTATTATCTTCACCTATCATACAGCAATGTTTTTTCTCCCCCTAGTGTCCTAGCCAGTATTAGTTAGCATCAGAGTACAAATTATCTGATCATTCAACTAGGCTGTTTGTGTGCAAATTGGGTGCTATATTTTCTACACAGCAGCAGTGATGTTGAGCTGAAATTTAGCACAAATGGGAAGGTTTGTCCTATCCTTCCCCTCACCAAAGCTGGCAAACTTCCCAATGCTGGGACTTCTAGGCATTTCTGCAGCCGGTTCCGCTTCTAAATCCCGGTCACGCACGAGGTCAAGTACTGCTAGCTGGGAGTTACCACTCACTTTGCATTTAGTGGGAGGTAACCCAGAAAGAAATATTTTTAAGAGCACATAGGTGGCATGACTAACATTTCATTGCACATGCATGTGCACAATACTAAGAACCAAGCTAATATACCACGGTGTGAAGCTGGATAAACACAGCAGGCCAAGCAGCGTCAGAGGAGCAGGAACGTTGATGTTTCGGGTTGAGACCCTTCTTCTGCTGTGTTCATCCAGCTTCACACCATGTTACCTCAGATTGTCCGGCATCGACAGCTCCTACCATCTCAAGAACCAAGCTACACAGGTTACCTATCCTTCATGTCATCCCATCTTAGGATGGTGTCCAGGGGAGAGCTACCAATGCCCAGTGTAGCATACAATTTAATCATGCCAACCATCATGTTACAACATCTCCTTGCTGAAACCAAGATGTTCCTGACCATCAACAACACATACAGAGCACCCCCAACACTAAAACCCATGTGTTCAAAGCACTCTTTTAGTTCTCGTTCGATGTTGTATTTCCACCTTCACAACTGCTGCCCACTCTGCCTCCCAGCATGCTGTCTCCAACCCCTGCATTTGACTTCACTAGCACGGCAGTGGCTCCGGATAAAACCCATTGACTTTCACTGAGATGACCTCCAGAACTGACAATGGTTCACCCCCCGATGCACTCAGACAGACCAGACTCCTGACTGATCCGTGTACTGCTCCCTAGCTAACCTACTGCGCATCCCTGGCTTGAACGCACTGTACTTGCAGGAGTGACCGTAACCCACTTCTTGGTCAATGGAGGTATGGATCTACTGAACCTTGTGGCAGGCATATCATCCCCGAACATCTGGACTGATAGTGTGCAGTTTCCTGAACTTACTATGCCAGGACTCCCTTCCCGAAAGCTATCTCCCTTGGACTGACTGAGGTCTCCTCCCTGAAAACTCTGAGGAATGGCCATTTGGTCTGAGCATATGCAGTGTGTTTGCTGTGTAAGCTGCCAGGGCATGGTGCCAGTGTGAGACTGACAGAGTATGGAAACTGTCATCTACTGACTAGCTGCTAACAATCATAACCATTGGTTGGCTTTTTGTCTGTGCTAAACACCAAGGCATCACAGGAGTACAGTGAGCTTTTAATACTCTGGTTGAGAGTGCAAAGCAACAAAAGGGAGGCAAAGGAACTACTGTTCAAAGAGTCGCAAAGTGAGTGAGTGCTAAGTCAGCCAATGAGGCTTCTTGGTATAACCCTTGGGATGGGTGCCCATCCCTGTGCACAAAGTGTCCTAGCAGCAGCTTTCAATGATAGGTGTCAGTGCGCTCTAAAATGCAGCATTGAGGTGCTGAGTCATACTGCAGTGATAATGGGAACTGCAGATGCTGGAGAATCCAAGATAACAAAGTGTGAAGCTGGATGAACACAGCAGGCCAAGCAGCATCTCAGGAGCACAAAAGCTGACATTTCGGGCCGTAAGAGGAGTGGTTTTACCTTAACTGGGACTGAGATGCATTATTAAAGGACAATGAAGAGATCATTACTCCAAAGTTCAGGTGGCTTCCCAGGGATTGATGCTGACATCCAAGCGACTGTATGTAGTGAGATAACAAGGTGTAGAGCTGGATGAACACAGCAGGCCAAGCAGCATCTTAGGAGCACAAAAGCTGACGTTTCGGGCCTAGACCGTCAGCTTTTGTGCTCCTAAGATGCTGCTTGGTCTGCTGTGTTCATCCAGCTCCACACTTTGTTAACTCGGATTCTCCAACATCTGCAGTTCCCATCATCTACCGTATATAGTTTTAGATTTTACTTGTACTTGTTAATTTATGCGAGGATTGGCTTTAAACAGCATTCTCACTGATGCTACAACTGTTTGCTGTAAAGACTCTTTACAGTAAATTGCACTGAATAGAAATGCTCATTTCAGCCATTCCTTAGCCTGCTTATTGTGAGAAGGCGTTGAGTGGACACTCACTTCGCACTATCGGAAATGATTACATTGCTCACCTCCTAAAGTGGAAAGTCTCAACTTCCCAAGTGCATAGAACTTACAAAAGAGATTGAAAAATTTAAAAAGAAACTGTTGGTGTGAAAAAATGGTGACATGTAGTCTGGGTAATTTGGCTAAGTTGCTAACAGTTGAAAAACCAATTATTCAATCATATGAGGAAGATTTTTCTCCTTCAATTTCTCAGGTGACTGACAGTTTTTATGACAGCAAAAGAAATTCTTTCCCCTTTTACCCTGTGGTGGTTTAATATTTGAAAGGAAATCAGCTTTTTTCGCTCATGATTCTAATATTTTACAGGCAGGCCAGGTATACTAGATAATTGATGTCAGTAATGAGGACCCAACCAGCCTGTGGGCTGTCAATTCGAAATGCCTTCAACAACTATGAAGGAAAGCTGTTTTGGACAGAAAAGTCTGTCTCTCCCGATGTCAACAGCCTTCATGACACTTTACAATCCACATCTTATTTTCTGCCAGAGTTAAAACAAGAAACAAAGTAGCAATTTTTGGCAAACGAATGATACATGAGACAGTGCTATTAATTATAATGGTTAAGTGGACAGGGCTTTATTTTACATCCATGTTACTCAAGCCAGGGAGCTCATCCGGGATTGTCGCTTCTTTATTCAGCTGACACAAAGGCACCACTTCCATTCAGATTTCCAAGGTGCAAAACCTCTTTGCTAAGATGGGTGTGAAGATGATCTTGAGGTTGGAAGGAGATGAGTAAGAAAAATGTGAATCCTGCCGAGCGCAATCACTGACATGTCATCCTGAACAGGCTGCATGTGAGTGACAGTCAGACTGGCACTTCCTTGTAATTCAGTAATGTTTATGTGAAAGCACATGGCTTGATATGGACAGCGATCTTGAAGAGTTTCTCAGCCTTCCTGCTCAGGTTCTTGTGTCGCTATCACTCTGTGAGCAGCACTTATACACACAAGCAAGAAACATATGTAATTATTCATGTTTGGTGCAGAAGGGATTCAGCATTTTGCAAAGAAAAAATTGGTGCAGATCACAACTCACCTATCTGTGAGTCTCTGAACCAAACATCCTGGCCTAAGCCTGCAAATTGGAAGGCATTCAGTAGATGGACATTGGGCATCTGTCTGTCAAACAGAGACGCATCCCTCAGCCCTGGCAGTATTTCCAGATCAGAAAGTAATTCTATGCTGCAGATGGTCTCTTCACACTTTCAAGCAGACTGAAAGGAGAGAAAAACCTAAGCCTCTGTATTAATTTGGCACGAAGGTTCATAAGATCTGGAGCCCTTTTACAAAGCAAGCTGCTTTTATTTGTTTCAAGCAGCGTACTTCCCCCAGGGGGGATTACTCTTGGAATGAGATGCCAGTGGCAGATGATAGACGAAGAAAATTAAACATGAAAGGGACGGCTAGCCAGCACATTATATTCCCCAGAGATTAAGCTCAACTTTTCTCCTGTGAATCTTCATGCAATGACAGGGAACTTCTCAAAGCTACTGCCCAGCCATGAAAGTTATGTTGGCAAAAGTGCAATGGAATTTCACAGAACGGATGGAATGCGTGGAAACACCACTCAACCCCCCGATCTATGCTGCGCTACCTGCCAGTATTTACAGTGTTATAAACTGGTTTGATCAGTTTAAAACATGAGAAGCAGTACTTTAATATTCTGCTCAAAGAACAAGATGTTCATTATTAATGCAAATGCATTATTTTCATTAGCATTACCAAATAATGCACATTTGACCGAAAGCAGCTTCCTCTACCCATGGCCCTCATTTTCCTACCTTCTCACTGATTCTGAAGCTGCCAAACACATACAGTGACAGACTGCTCTTGCACCTCACAAACATGCTCTCGCTCACACAAGTGACTATTAAGTGAGAGTTGAGCTGGCACCAGGAACCCAAGCCTCAATTTTTTTTTTGTGTCTGTAAAGAAATGGTGCTGAATACTGGTATGTGCACAATAGAAGAGTCACACACAATTCCTTCTTAACTATTCTGAGAATGAATCATACCCTTTGGTAATCTGTTTTTGCTAAATAAACTGCAATACAGATTGAAAGAAACAGTTTGGAAGAGAATCTGCAGCTATATTATTAGTATCCAGACACAAAATGCAAAATAATTATTTGATGGACTGGAACACATTTGAATTAACAAGGCTAGATGTTATTATCATAGAATCCCTACACAGTGGAAGCAGGCCATTCTGCCCATTGAGTCCATTCCAACCCTCCAAACAGCATCCTTCCCAGACCTACACCCGTATGCTATCAGATCATTGTAACCCTGCATTTCTCATGGCTAATCCAACCATTGTGCATATGTTTGGACTGTGGGAGGAAATCTAAGCACCAGGAATAAATCCACACTGACAATGGGGAGAACATGCAATCTTCACACAGACAGTTGTCTGAGGGTGGAATCAATCCTGAGCCCCTGGTGCTGTGAGGCAGCAGTGTACACAGTGAGCCACTGTGTCGCCCAATATTATCAAAATCATATTTCCCAATTTTGGTTGATTCAGCATTTTCAGCTACTAGGACTGTATTTTTCTCCCAAGAAGAATCTTTTCTATCATAAACCTCTGAATACTCACCTTATTGATATTTCCAGCTGTGTACACAAGCCTAAAAATCTGATGATGACAGTAGCTATTTATTATCAAGAAATTAAAATGAACTTAAAACGTCAGCCTCAGAAATACTGAAACGTACAACGCCTGTAAGAAATAACTTTGGTTTAAAATCAACCGCATGCAGATGCTCTCTGCAATCTGAAAGCTGTATTTTGCCTGCCATGACTAGACAATCAACTGCAAGCAGAATAAACATTTACATCGCCTACCTCCAAGCACCAAATAAATGAAACAATAAAAATGCTAAACTTGACAGATTTATATGCAGACTCAGAAGAAAGAAACCCCTCTTGATTTAAAATACTCCATAGCTTGCCTTTTGAATCATACACCTCATGAGTACGTGTTTGGCTTTTTGTCAATACATCTTTGCTCCAATCAAAAATTTAGCTTGTATAAGTTTAAATTCAGATACAAATACTGGTAGGGGCTGCCTTCCTGGGAACAGATTGCTGGTGAGTTTGGGTAGGCAGTTCACTTAAGTAATAGGGATTTTGGATCGTAGCCCTTGAGGCCAACAATGAACAAAAAACTCAGTCAACTGCACAGAACTAAAGATGTGCTCTACCTGTCTGGCTGGGAACTCAAGCACTCCCGAACATTCTATAAGACAGCATAGTGGCTCAGTGGTCAGTACCGCTGCCTCAAAGCACCAAGGAACCAGGTTCAATTCCAGCCTCAGGCAACTGCTACTACAGAGCTTATACATTCACAGGCTCATATAATGGACATAGGAAGAACTTATTTTCCATTATCTATGTGGGTTTCCTCCCACAGGCTAAAGATTTGCGGGTTAGGTGGAATGGCTATGCTAAATTGCCCTGTAGTTCCTTGCATTAACAAGGAATATTCCAATCAGCATTTCAGGTGCTATAACCAGTAGGGTTACAGGGCTAGAAAGTAGGATTATGCTGAATTGCTCTTTTTTGATCAATATACACACCAGGGTCTTCTGGGTCATAGATTTTTTTTTGCTCCTATGTAACTTCACACAACAGCAAGTTCAGTTAAAAACTGCCAAAGCATTGCCCTATTTGATACTTGTGTCTTAGATTAAAATAATCAAATGAAAAAGATGTACCATTACCAGCTTTACCAAAACAGTTTATGTCACTACATTTAACAACATGCTTGTCTTATTTATTTACTTCTACGGTATTTATTTAACCTACACATGTTTCAATCAATCAATAGATCGATGAAGTATGATGATTAACTGTAGTAACTCACATAAATTACTTCTCAAATTGACGTAAAACTGTCATTAAATGTTGTAATGTATTAAAATATACAGCTACAATGCATTTCTGTGATATTTAAAGAGTTATTGCTATCATTGTTACCAAAATTACAGAGATCTCCCAATTATTCAGTGTAATTAGTTCACTACCTCAGGAGATCCCAGATTTAATCCTTCGGCAATGATTGAGGCACTGCTTTTGGAATTACTGACTCATGGCTAGAGAAGGGAAAATAATAAGATCTTAATTACAATTCAACAGCCCCACTTTAAAGTCCATTTGTATGGTTGTTACATGAGGACACAAGGACATTCGGGAGAATAAAAAGTTATTGTGCTTTCTCCTTCCATGAATCATGTACAAATTATTTGAACACAGTTTATCTTCCCATTCAGTTGATGGCAAAGAAACATTCTGTATAAGTATTCTAAACTGCCCAAAAATAAATCAGTGCAACATCAGCGGCTCTGTAAAGGAAAGTGGCATTTGACTCAAAACATTAACTTGATTTCTCTCTCCACAGTTGCTGCCAGTTGCTGGTTACTTCTAAGACTGTACAGTGTGAAGCTGGAGGAACACAGCAAGCCAGGCAGCATCAGAAGAGCAGCAAAGTTGACATTTCGGTTGGGGACCCTTCCTCAGCCATTTCTGAAGAAGGGACCCGACTCAAAACATTAACTTCCCTACTCTTCTGATATTGCCTGGCCTGCTGTGTTCCTCCAACTCCACACTGTGTTGTCTCTGATTTCAGCATCTGCAGTTCCTGCTATCTCTACTCCCAAGACTTTGTTTTTATTACAGCTTCAGCTCATGTTTTAATCTTCAGTATCCAATCTGGATCTGCTTTATTTCATGGCTTCATCTCTCTTTCCCCAGCAGCATAAGATGTGGAGGATAATTGTGTCTGATGTAGTAGTTGATCATTTCATGTTACACCCATGCCTAAACCTACAGCCCTGTTTCTGACCATATATTTGTTCATTACTTTTTGAACCAGTTAAAGAACTCAACGTCCAGTCATTTTGCTGGTAGTCTGTGCCATATATCAATTGTGGCAGGATTGGTGATAGTATCATATAAGTCAGGGCTGAAATTTCTTCACTGGTCTGAAGATTAAGGTCCAGTACTTTAATAGTCAGGCCACATTTAATTACCCCTGATCCATGCAGGTAAATTTATCATAGTAGCAGAGGACCAATGGGTTGCTCTCTCATCAGCGTTTAACCTGACCACACCTCTGGTGAGGGGCAAGGTCAAGAGGCAGGACTTTCACAGTAACACCAGCCGGTGTGGGCACTGAACCCATGCTATTGGTGTCACTGTGCATCACAAACTAGTCAATGGAGATAACTCACCTCCGATCTGACCGATCTACTTAAACAGATGGGAGCAGGACACAAAACACAAAGCGGCTGTCAGCAAGTTAAGGTCAAGCAACCCTTGACTGTCAATTAATTTCTGCATAAAATAGTAGAGGGATAGCTTTGGGATAGCCCTGTAACAGAGTTGGGAGGCACTGTGTCAGCTACTTCAGGATTCATCACGTTCCCAAAATCCATAACTGATACAAACTGTGTACTAAATACCTGCACCTAATTTCCAGGACTCTTCTTCACTTTTTGATTGGTTTCAGATCTCTTTATTTAATGATGGTATCACAAAATTACTAATCATTTCCAGTTTTGAAAGGAATAGATTTACTCTGTACTGTTGCAATCCATTTTTTTTCACTGTTTCTGTGTGTCTTCTACTGATGTGCATTTTACCTCAAGCAGCCTATTTTATCAGATGCTGCAATAGTTATACTCTCTCATAAACAAAAGTAAGTGGGCATTATGGATATTGTGGTATTGAAGGAGCCAACCGATAATTATTACAACCATAGCTTTTACACATAAATATTATAATCACAGGTACACCAGAGTTTGGGCTAACCTCAAGGTGTGACACTGCAAACAGTAGCATATTTCTAGTAGCAGGAAATGTTTGAAATGATCTGAATTAAGATGGTACATATAATCTTTATACTGTCAGGTCACTGACTGTGAGACATAGTTTAGATTAGATTAGATTAGATTCGATTTCCTACAATGCGTAAACAGGCTCTTCCGTCTAACAAGTCCACACCGCCCCTTGCAGCATCCCACCCAGACCCATCCCCCTATAACCCACACACCCCTGAACACTACGAGCAATTTAGCGTGGCCAATCCACCTAGCCTGCACATCTTTGGGCTGTGGGAGGAAACTGGAGCACCCAGAGGAAACCCACGCAGACACAGGGAGAATGTGCAAACTCCACACAGACAGTTACCCGAGGCTGGAATCACACTCAGGTCCCTGGTGCTGTGAGGCTGCTGTGCTAACCAGTGAGCCACTGTGCCGCCCCAATAGCTGCCTTTTTCCAAAGATAAACAGCATTTATTCCCAACAGATCAATATGGCTCCACATGGGCACATCAGCAATTTGATAATTATAAAAACAGATAAACTAGAGTTCACCAGATTAATATTTCATATTTCAATATAACACTTTATAGGTTTAACAACTCATCCTGATCTGGTGATTGTATTCCTGTCTGGAGATGTGCTTGTTGTTCTCTGTTGCTCTTGTTTAATAACTTGATTGTCTCCTTGCTGGTTGCTGTTACTCCACGTCACTGTACAATCATTGGAGCTTTCTTTCTCACTCTCTGCATGCATGAATGATGTGTTGTAAATTGATGTGTGTTGTATTTTGTTCTTTCACAATTTGGCATCATAATCAGCAATGACATTTGTATGATCTGGGTTGGTTGCATATTGCTGGTCTCCAAATATTTGCATTTCTCACTTGCCTGGTCTGGTTAGCATGTCATTTTGTTAATCATCCCTCTCACTCATTGTGTAACTCTTTCATTCTCTTCTGTCTTTGGAAAAGAATGTTCCGTCTCTTGGAATTAGACAATTGGTTGCTGGGCAAGGCCATTTACTCTCACCTTCTAAACAAAGGTAGTGCTGAGGGTGGTAATCTCTCTTCTATTGTTAGTTCTCAAAAGTGCAGCAATGAAAAATCCTGGCTTTGTTGCTCAACTGATATGGTTATACAGACCATTCATTCTGCTGAACGTGGATAGTGGGGTGACATTATATGCCTCCGTCCCCACTGAAGACACATAACCATTTTATTTTTCTTTATTCATTCATGGGATGAGGGTGTCACTGATCAGGCAGCATTTATTCCCTATCACTAATTACCCAGAGCACAGTTGAGAGTCAACCACATTGCTGTGGGTCTGGAGTCATATGTAGGCCAGACCAGGTAAAGATGGCAGTTTCCTTCCCTAAAGGACATTAGTGAACCAGATGGGTTTTTCCAACAATCGGCAATGGATTCATGGTCATCATTAGATTCTTAATTCCAGATATTTTATTGAATTCAAATTCCACCATCCACCGTGGCAAGATTCGAACCCAGGTCCCCAGAACACTATCTGGGTCTCTGGATTTTTAGTCCAGCAATAATATCACTAGGCCATCGCCTTCCCATCATCAAACTGTGTGTTAGTGTACTGGCACACACCATCCGTTCCAGGATACCAAATAAACTAAAAGTAGTGTTCATTCTGTCAGGGCAGTCACACTCATTTTATCACTGACAGGAAGAAATTTACAGAACTAACCTGTCACAAGTCTGTAATATTCCTCCTGTTCTGTGAATAGGTTATTGCTACTTTTATCAAAGGAATGGATGGAGCATCACATGGATATAGAGGCTTCCTCCCCTGTTGGGGTTGACATGTTTGCCATGCCCTTACATGAATTCATGGATCATTGAATAGCCTGATTCATCCCTGGTCAATAAACAGATACACATGCTAGCTGTTTCAGAGATAGTAGGAACTGCAGATGCTGGAGAATCTGAGAAAACAAGGTATAGAGCTGGATGAACACAGCAGGCCAAGCAGCATCAGAAGAGCATGAAGGCTGACGTTTCGTGCCTAGACCCCATGTGCTAGTTGCTTGTGTATTCAATTCCCACGGATCTCTGGTATAACATGGACATGATGTCTTAGCATAATACTTCTGATACGAGGGCTTGTTTGCCCTTGAACATAACTTAGGTTGATATGTCAAATTTGTCTCTGTTTGGTCAATGAACAAATCTTCTTGGGTGCTTCTTTAGTACTGTTAGGCCATCCCTTGATGATCTTTTGCAATTCTTGTAGTTTCTCAGCTTTAGCAGTTGCCAATTGCAACTCTCACGTTGGCTCTGGCCAAAGTATAACAGGTCAACATTAACAATGTCTTCAACTGCATGGTCAAGAGCAAAAACGTGTAGATAAAGGGTCTTTATGAGAGTTGGGTAATGTGTTAGTGTGTCAGACACAATTATGCTAGTACCTTGTTTGTAACTCACATCAAATTTCTTGCACCCTGACAATAGAAGTTGTAAACATGGTTGTGTATTTGTTAGTGGCTTGCGGCAGACTATTCCAAACAGATTACAATTTGTTTCAATGGTGAATTTCCTGCCAACTAAGCAAGTAAAAAACTGCATGTTCCAGGAAAATCTCTTTGGAAACAAATGTAGGCATGTGCTTTTCCTCAAACGCCGTTTGGTTTGAGAAATGAAGAATGTAACAAGCCAGTTTATCTTTGAGCTCCAAAGATATCAATTATGTCTTTACTCCTAAAATAAATGCAAAGTACTGTTGTTGCTGCAGATCTGAAATGGGTTCCAAAGAAGAGGTTATATTGAACTCCAAGTCTGCCCTCTATTCCTCTCTCCACAGGTGCTGCCTGACATACTGATTTCACCAACAATTTGCTTGTATGCCTGCACCCCTTCCCTGTCAATATTGACATTTCCTACAGCATATATTCCCCCTTTTACCCATTCTACAACTCCATGTCACATCATGTCTTATCCTTTATATCCCTGCTAAATGTATTTTGTTTCACATTGACACTGGGTGGAGACTTGGCAGAGTGGATAACTTCCCACCACAAAAATTGTCCGAGATGTCTTCCAAATGATAGATTTTGAGTTCTGTACTCAGTGGGAATACTGTCTTTACCTGTTTACTTCCCAAATGAGAGTGAAATTTGCTCCCCTGTTCATGTATGGTTATCCATAAAAGACATGACCTGAATACTGCTCCTTGGAAAAACTGCAATTTTGCCAGATGGAACACAGAGAAACATACAATTATTCTACACATTGGAAATTATAGAATAACACATCCAGTGGAAACTAAGTTTAAAACTAAGTGGAGGCTCTGTTGTTGTTAAAAAAATACCACTTTGACAAAACTGTACCATTTGTCCTCATTCCATTTCACTGTTATAGAAAACTGTTTGCACTATTGCTAAAACAAATGAAAAGAAGAAAGACTCAGCATATGAATGTGCCTACCAAAAGGTTTCTCAATAAATGTTTATTTATCAGCCATTCTCATTATTAGGTCTCATGAGGAACATCCCTTGATAGCAAAAGTCAATAATCTGCACAGTGCAAATACAGAACGTACCCACATTGGCCTTCTGAATACTCTATTTCCATCCAAACTGATTATCTGCAAACATACTTCCATCATGTCTAGAAGTAGAATTTACTTGAAGGAATGACTGAAAAGTGAACAGAATGTATTTGTGCGCAGTTATGTTCAGGAGGTACCAAATTATTTCTAATAAACATAGGATAAAATGGTCTTAATTTACAATTGAATGATGTAAATCCACATTCAATTTACTTTCTTGCTATAAAGTCTTCTTAGAACAGATTTATGTAGGCAACATATTTTTCATAATAATTTTTTGACAATCCCATGTTTTAACAAGAATGTGCTGTTATAATCTATTTAATTTAAATAGGTTTATACCAGTAGCAGGTCTGAGGGCATAATGAAGAAAATCTCTACTTTTAAATTGAAATCTCCGGGTTTGATAGTCAAGGAATGTGTCCTCACAAGAGATAATTGGAACTGCAGATGCTGGAGAATCCTAGATAATAAAGTGTGTAGCTGGATGAACACAGCAGGCCAAGCAACATCTTAGGAGCACAGAAGTTGATGTTTCGGGCCTAGACCCTTCAGCCCGAAACATCAGCTTTTGTGCTCCTAAGATGCTGCTTGGCCTGCTGTGTTCATCCAGCTCTACACTTTGTTATCTCATGTGTCCTCACAAGATGGCCAGACAGTTTGAATGTCAACTTTCTCAGCAGCTTTACTGATAGAGTTATAGAGTCATGTAGCATGGAATCAGACCCTTCAGTCCAACTCATTCATGGCGAACAGATATCCTGAATTAATCTAGTCCCATTTGCCAGCATTTGGGCCATATCCCTTTAAACCCTACCCATTCATATACCCATTAAGATGCTTTTTAAATGTTGTAATTTTACCAGCCTCCATCACATCCTCTGGCAGCTCCTTCCATAGATGCACCACCCTCTGCTTGAAAAAGTTGTCCCTTAGGTCTCTTTTAAATCATTCCCCTGTCACCTCAAACCTGTGCCCTCTAGTTCTAGACTCCACCACCCCAGGGAAAAGACCTTGTTTATTCACCCTATCCATGCCCCTCACAATTTTATAAAGCTCTATAAAGTCATCCCTCAGCCTCCGATGCTCCAGGGAAAACAGCCCCATCCAATTCAGCCTTTTCCGATAGCTCAAACCCTCCAACCCTGGCAACATCCTTGTAAATCTTTTCTGAACCCTTTCAAGTTTCACAACATCCTTCCTATAGCAGGGAGACGAGCATTGAATGCAGTATTCCAAAAGTGGCCGAACCAATGTCCTGTACAGCTGCAACATGACCTGTCAACTCTTATACTCAAATGCACTGACCAATAAAGATAAGCACACCAAACATCTTATCCACTTCCCTGTCTACCAGGGACTCCACTTTCAAGAAACTATGAACCTGCACTCCCCATGGCCTTACCATTAAATGTCTAAATCCTGCCCTGATTTGCCTTTCCAAAATGCAACACCTCACACTTATCTAAATTAGACTCCATCTTCCACTCCTTGGCCACTGGCTGATGTAGACAATGCACACGACTACATTAAACAGCTAGCCATAATCAGAGACTAACATAATCAAAAAATGGAAGTCCATTGTCATCAACACCCTCTTAAAAATATATAAGAAATTATATAGGAAGAAAAGGCTTTTACAGCATAGCTATAGGCCTAATGAATATTAGCAGAACAGCAGCTTGCACCTCAAAGGGATTGAGTTCAAAAGTGAACAAATATGTCTTTAGGCATGAAGGGCCTTAGTCAGATTGTACCTGGAGCACTGCATCCTGTGTTGGGGACCAAAGCGCAGGAAATATATATTGGTTGTTGGATAAGTGGAGCACAGATTCACCAGAATGATCCTTGGGATTAAAAAAAAATATATAGTTTGATAAAGTTGTCTTGGATTCTCTTGAGTTTACAAGGCTGAAGGTGTTCAAAATTATAAAGGAATTTAAAAGGGGTCAGTGGCGTAATTGCTTCCTCAGAGGCATCATTTTAAAAGGAGATGAGGGTTGCTCAGGACTGCAATGGGCAAGCGATTGATCCACAATAAGGACAGTAGAATCCTGCAACTAATTTCTCAAAAAGAATGCAGCATCAATCAAAATTGTTCAAGGCTGAGGTTGACAGATTTTTGTTGCTAAGTGTATGAAGGAATATGGAGCAAAAATTAATAAATGAAGTTGAGGTATCTGCCATGATCTACTTAAAAGATGAAACTGGCCTTGGGAGATGAATGATACTTTTCCCATGTTATTTTAGATTGACTTTACCGTAATTCCTTAACACAGGTTTCACTCCACTCTTTGATGAAAAGTGAATGTTAAATTGATTACAGATAAATCTGTATTTGTGTTGTTCAGACCATTGGTACAAATTGCAACTAATTCCTAACTGGAAGTACATCCAGTTCTTATGTCAGGAGCTAATTAACGCAACAATAAGTGGCCTTGTGTGTCATTTCCATATTTTCCTACATTGTGGGGAAAAATTTCTTTATTTAAGGCTCGTTTGCAGCCTTCCAATTTTGTACTCGTGTTTTATGCTTTTGTGATTACCGTTTGCCTGCTTACACAATCGTGACTCCTTACAATCTGTTTTCATGATATCAAGTTCAGTTTTATTAACAAAGATAGGTGGAGAGAGTATAGGTGGGGAGCTAGGGAGGGGATAGGTCAGTCCAGGGAAGACGGACAGGTCAAGGAGGTGGGATGAGGTTAGTAGGTAGCTGGGGGTGCGGCTTGGGGTGGGAGGAAGGGATGGGTGAGACGAAGAACCGGTTAGGGAGGCAGAGACAGGTTGGACTGGTTTTGGGATGCAGTGGGTGGGGGGGAAGAGCTGGGCTGGTTGTGTGGTGCAGTGGGGGGAGGGGACAAACTGGGCTGGTTTACGGATGCAGGAGGGGAAGGGGAGATTTTGAAACTGGTGACGTCCACATTGATACCATTAGGCTGCAGGGTTCCCAGGCGGAATATGAGTTGCTGTTCCTGCAACCTTCGGGTGGCATCATTGTGGCAGTGCAGGAGGCCCATGATGGACATGTCATCTAGAGAATGGGAGGGGGAGTGGAAATGGTTTGCGACTGGGAGGTGCAGTTGTTTGTTGCGAACTGAGCGGAGGTGTTCTGCAAAGTGGTCCCCAAGCCTCCGCTTGGTTTCCCCAATGTAGAGGAAGCCGCACCGGGTACAGTGGATGCAGTATACCACATTGGCAGATGTGCAGGTGAACCTCTGCTTAATGTGGAATGTCATCTTGGGGCCTGGGATAGGGGTGAGGGAGGAGGTGTGGGGACAAGTGTAGCATTTCCTGCGGTTGCAGGGGAAGGTGCCGGGTGTGGTGGGGTTGGAGGGCAGTGTGGAGTGAACAAGGGAGTCACGGAGAGAGTGGTCTCTCCAGAAAGCAGACAGGGGAGGGGATGGAAAAATGTCTTGGGTGGTGGGGTCGGATTGTAAATGGCGGAAGTGTCGGAGGATGATGCGTTGTATCCGGAGGTTGGTGGGGTGGTGTGTGAGAACGAGGGGGATCCTCTTTGGGCGGTTGTGGCGGGGGCGGGGTGTGAGGGATGTGTTGCGGGAAATACAGGAGACGTGGTCAAGGGCGTTCTCGATCACTGTGGGGGGAAAGTTGCAGTCCTTGAAGAACTTGGACATCTGGGATGTGCAGGAGTGGAATGTCTTATCGTGGGAGCAGATGCGGCGGAGGCGGAGGAATTGGGAATAGGGGATGGAATTTTTGCAGGAGGGTGGGTGGGAGGAGGTGTATTCTAGGTAGCTGTGGGAGTCGGTGGGCTTGAAATGGACATCAGTTACAAGCTGGTTGCCTGAGATGGAGACTGAGAGGTCCAGGAAGGTGAGGGATGTGCTGGAGATGGCCCAGGTGAACTGAAGGTTGGGGTGGAAGGTGTTGGTGAAGTGGATGAACTGTTCGAGCTCCTCTGGGGAGCAAGAGGCGGCGCCGATACAGTCATCAATGTACCGGAGGAAGAGGTGGGGTTTGGGGCCTGTGTTGGTGCGGAAGAGGGACTGTTCCACGTAACCTACAAAGAGGCAGGCATAGCTGGGGCCCATGCGGGTGCCCATGGCCACCCCCTTAGTCTGTAGGAAGTGGGAGGAGTCAAAAGAGAAGTTGTTGAGGATGAGGACGAGTTCAGCTAGGCGGATGAGAGTGTCGGTGGAGGGGGACTGGTCGGGCCTGCGGGACAGGAAGAAGCGGAGGGCCTTGAGGCCATCTGCATGCGGAATGCAGGTGTATAGGGACTGGATGTCCATGGTGAATATGAGGTGTTGGGGGCCAGGGAATTGGAAGTCCTGGAGGAGGTGGAGGGCGTGGGTGGTGTCACGGACGTAGGTGGGGAGTTCCTGGACCAAAGGGGAGAAAATGGAGTCCAGATAGGTGGAGATGAGTTCGGTGGGGCAGGAGCAGGCTGAGACGATGGATCGACCAGGGCAGGCAGGTTTGTGGATTTTGGGAAGGAGATAGAAACGGGCCGTGCGGGGTTGGGGAACAATGAGGTTGGAGGCTGTGGGTGGGAGGTCCCCTGAGGTGATGACATCGTGAACGGTGTTGGAGATGATGGTTTGGTGCTCGGGTGTGGGGTCATGATCGAGGAGGCGGTAGGAGGTGGTGTCGGAGAGTTGGCGTCTGGCCTCGGCGATGTAGAGGTCAGTGCGCCATACTACCACTGCGCCACCCTTGTCTGCGGGTTTGATGGTGAGGTTGGGGTTGGAGCGGAGGGCCGCCCGTTCTGTGGGGGAGAGGTTGGAGTGGGTGAGAGGGGTGGAGAGGTTGAGGCGGTTAATGTCTTGACGGCAGTTGGAGATGAAGAGGTCGAGGGAGGGTAGGAGGCCTGGGGGTGGTGTCCAGGAGGAGGACTTGTGTTGGAAGCGGGTGAAGGGGTCAGTGGAAGGAGGGTTAGGTTCCCGGTTGAAGAAGTAGGCATGGAGGCGAAGACGGCGGAAAAACTGCTCTATGTCCAACCGTGACTGGTATTCGTTGATGTGTGGTTGTAGGGGGACAAAGGTGAGCCCCTTACTGAGGACTGACCGTTCGTCCTGTCAGTGGGAGGTCGTGGGGGATGGTGAAGATGCGGCAGGGCTCAGTGTGGCTGTCTCCTCTGGGGTTGCTGGCTGTGGAGGTTGTGGGCGGAGCGATGAGGTCGTTGGCCGTGGGCGGGGTTCTGTCGGCCGTGGGCGGGGTTCCGTCGGCGTCGGACGTGGGCGGGGTTGCGTCGGCGGTTGGAGGATCGGGGTGGGCGGCAGCAGCTGAGGTGAGGGTGGTGTGTGGGGTGTTGTACCTGGACGTGGAGGTGGTGACTGCAGCAGCGGTTCCGGAAGTTCTGTGGCCGGCGGAGGCGGATGTGACGTCATCGGTGGGGTCTCCGGCCGTGTCCTCATGGTCAATGGCGGCGGGTGCATGGTGGGGGAGGGGCAGGGACAGAGTCGGGATTTGGGAGGCGCAGGAATCCTCCCTCACCCCTGTCCCAGGCCCCATGATGACATTCCACATTAAGCAGAGGTTCACCTGCACATCTGCCAATGTGGTATACTGCATCCACTGTACCCGGTGCGGCTTCCTCTACATTGGGGAAACCAAGCGGAGGCTTGGGGACCGCTTTGCAGAACACCTCCGCTCAGTTCGCAACAAACAACTGCACCTCCCAGTCGCAAACCATTTCCACTCCCCCTCCCATTCTCTAGATGACATGTCCATCATGGGCCTCCTGCACTGCCACAATGATGCCACCCAAAGGTTGCAGGAACAGCAACTCATATTCCGCCTGGGAACCCTGCAGCCATATGGTATCAATGTGGACTTCACCAGTTTCAAAATCTCCCCTTCCCCTACTGCATCCCTAAACCAGCCCAGTTTGTCCCCTCCCTCCACTGCACCACACAACCAGCCCAGCTCTTCCCCCCCACCCACTGCATCCCAAAACCAGTCCAACCTGTCTCTGCCTCCCTAACCGGTTCTTCGTCTCACCCATCCCTTCCTCCCACCCCAAGCCGCACCCCCAGCTACCTACTAACCTCATCCCACCTCCTTGACCTGTCCGTCTTCCCTGGACTGACCTATCCCCTCCCTACCTCCCCACCTATACTCTCTCCACCTATCTTCTTTACTCTCCATCTTCGGTCCGCCTCCCCCTCTCTCCCTATTTATTCCAGTTCCCTCTCCCCATCCCCCTCTCTGATGAAGGGTCTAGGCCCGAAACGTCAGCTTTTGTGCTCCTGAGATGCTGCTTGGCCTGCTGTGTTCATCCAGCCTCACATTTTATTATCTTGGAATTCTCCAGCATCTGCAGTTCCCATTATCTCAGTTTTATTAACGCCTCCTTGTGCCTGACATTTGAATTAAAGCAAATACACAGTCTGCAAGTGTTTCTTTCATCAGAAACATGTAAAACACAACATACAATGTGATTGTGTCTATATATAATTGAATAGCTTCTCCAGCTTGTTACAAGATACAATGAAAGTATGTTGTTACAGTTGCAGATTTAGTGAAGTGTTTTGAAAAACAACTATAAGAAATCTGCCATGGAGTAACCGCCACATTCCCTTTGCAAAATGTACCTTTTTGAATACCAGACCAAAATACAAATTGGAGATACCAAGAACTGCAGATGCTGGAGTCAGAGTCAATACAGTGTGGAGCTGGAGGAATACAGCAGGTCAGTCAGCATCAGGAGAGCAGGAAAAGTTGACATTTTGGGTTTTCACCCTACATAGGGTGCAAAGTCTACCTTAATGATTCTAAATTCTAATTCATGGAATTTTACAATTTACAGCAGATTTTTTCAATTCTTTGTCTCTGTGCTCTAATACATAATGTTTTGATTTTTAAAAAAAATAAATTGCAGTACAATCAGCCTGGATAAATCCACCGAGATTTTCAAAGACCAAAGGTGAAGTTCATTTTTATATTTGATTCCCAGGATGAATGCAGTTAAACTCTTCAGTGGTTTAACTGAACAATCAGCAAATTCTGAAGGGCTACTGTCAAGATAGCCTTGTTGCTGATTAGGGAAAACTACACTACAAAATACATTCAAAATACTTATTTTTCCCTTGATACATTTTCTTAGTATTGTGCGTGCGCTGAATGCAGACCCTTTGTTTCCTGATAACCAAGTGCTGGTTTAATCAGAGTCTGATGACTGAATATTCCTTCAACAAAGAAGGTTGGGAGCAGATAACAGTAGAAAAAAATCTTAAGCTTATCATTCACTGTTCTAGTTAGCTTTTTCAAAACAATTTCAAAGGATTGAGGATCTGAGATAATTTTTGTGGTATGGTATGAAATCCATGATTACTTTATACAAGTATTATGCATTGTTTTGACAGGATGAGATCATAAAATGACCAATGGACAAAACATTAATAATCTATCACACATTGTTTCTCATAACATTAGTAGTAATTAAGTCTAAAGGCCGGTAACACATTCACAGAACAAGTAAATGCATTAGACTTGGATTATGAAGAATGTCAATAACATTCTGTGCTAGTTTAACTTATGGCATACCAAATCTCTGTCAAAATGTTGAATCTGGAAGGAAGAGTAAACTGTGTAGTAATATTTTGCAGAACATCCTCCTATCCACAGCCTCGTTGTGCTGTGGAAACCATCTTAATACACAAAGCAAAAGTAAAATTAGCAGGAGAAAAGGAACTTTTGAAAATTGAACTTAATATTCTTTCTAACATTTTGTACTGCTCCAAGTATGAGTACGATTGCTCAAATAACAAACCTAACTAGTTCTCTCTGACTGATCATTGTTGAATTGTAATGAGAGTTGCTCTTGACCTTATGAGATTGTACAAAATGCTGATAGCCATTAAGTAACCTGTTCTCTACCTTTCCAATTTCAGGAAAGATGCAAAACAGGTTGCTAACTTCTTTTTGCTTATTTTACTGAAAGACAAGATCTACCTCTTGGGATTAATAGTAAACACAGCATGTCAAGAACAGCACACCATTAAACTGCACAATTTGAAAATTAACGGCAGAATGTTCACATCTGGAGTCAAGGTGTTTTGCTGAGTGAGTTGCCAACTCTCCCAGTCTCTCTATGGCTCCTAGTCATTTTTCCCATGAGATCTGCCTTTCTTCACCTCAGTAATTATGCAACCAGGCTCTTGGGCACATTTCCCCAGAATTACTTAGCAGCTGAGGGGGGCTGTGCTCCTCACTGGCAGCACGTTCCAGCATATATGTCACTGGTGCTGCATTTAAAGCTCTGCTGCTCACTCTCTCAGATGCTGCAAGCCAGGGACTGCCCCTCACACTTTGGTGCTCAATTGTTATAACCGAGGACATGGACCAGAGGAGAGCTCAGTCGCTGTTTCACTGACAGGGATGAGGACATCTTGGTGCGTGAGCTGGTGGATAGAATGCCAGTTCTTCTTCCTGCAGTCTTTCGGAGATGACACCAATGGAGCACCCCGGCCAGGACCCATCTGTAGCCCAGGAAGTGCAGCGCCGTGGGTGAAAAGAGATGTTCAGCATTGCAGGAAGAGAATCAATCATCTTTTGTTCTTCCACAAGGTTAAGTGTCACCATCTTCTCTCTGCTCTGTTATAGACAGTCAAAGGATGACCATTCACTTTAACTCTGCCAATTCACACATCTCTCACTGAGATTCATGGATTAAAACTCTCACCGCTGCATGCATCATGTCCACGCAATAACTCTCACCCATCTCGTCCTCCCAAGCTACCTATCTCTTCTGCTTTCTGTGCTTCCTATTCAGTCATTGAGGTCATCTTCCATTCTCTCTTGCTTGTGCAACAGCTCTTCTATCCAGTTCCATTTGGCTCACAAAACCTTTTATCTCACTGCAGGAAAAATTGGCCCATTCCCCCAGAGTGATGAATTCACAGCATCTGGCTGACATAACTTTAGTCCCCAGACTCATTGTATTTGACCTGCAGGATTAACCATGACCAAATCCCCAGGCTGCAAGGACACAGATCCTGGACTCTAACAGTGGCCAACTCTCTGGGCTGGAATTGTACAAGCCCCTTGACTAACTAGTACCCCTGGCTGACCATAGTCCCACTTCACTTCACGAAGGATCATGCCCCTCCGACTTTCATAAATGGCCATTCATTTGAAGTACAGGCAATGTGTTTGCAGCGTAAGCTGCTGGCACATGCTGTACGTGTAACTTTGATGGAACATAGTTAATGGAGCCAGGGAACAGGTGATGGTTATATATTAAAGTATAATCGAATGAGAGGTTCACTGTATAAATATGGGGAGAAAGTTGTCAGTATTTTTGGAGTTTGTGATGTGAACTCCGACAGAAAAGTTGTATGACTGGACTCTGTCTAGCCAGCATTTTAATTTTTCGCATTTAATATTGGGAGAAGGGGATGGTTCATGATTTTTCAGTCAAAGATGATCCTATCCAAAAGATAACTTGGACATAATACAGATAGATTGCTGAAACAATACGTCAGGTTTCTGGGTCTGATTACTCACTCATTTTCTGAAAGCAAATTTAATGACTTGTGGAGAAAAGAACATTGGTAAATGCCTTACCAAAGAATAAACAACAAACATCCCTGGCACTTTTGCTACCATACAATTGCAAGGTAAGTAATTCAGTTTTTGTTTCAGGATTGGAGCCTGATGATGTCAACACAAATGAAGATTCAGTTAAATTATGAACTTTCATGGACAAAATTGATCAAAAAGATGCCAATTAAGCATGGTCATATTTGGATAAATTTAGAAAAAGTGAAAATAGTACGTACATGAATAACTAATCAAGAAATTCCAGCTAGAAATTCTGCGCTGGCATTTAAGTAATTAGACTGTGCAAAAGTATTGAGTACAGACAGACTTCTAGTTTTGAAAGGAGTTAAATTTACAGAAAGACACATGCTGCTTTGAAGAAATGTCAGAAGCATTCTTTCTAACATGGTGCAAATGTGATGTTAGGCTATATGACAGTAAAAACAGAGGACCCAATGTTCATAGGCTGGTGGCAAGTTATAAGTGACAATACAAAAGAAGAATTTCTGAGAGAAATGTAGACAGTATAGCTTTTGACAATTTTAAGAAGCAAAGATTATTATGGACTTACAAACAAAGGATGTGGTTGATTGATGTTCTATGCATGTTTCAAAGTATCATGAACTATCCCAAATAGTAAAACACAAAGCCACATTAAAACCAGAAGATTCGGAGAAAGATGAAGGAGACACAGATCAAAGACAGGATATTTTATTTGTCACAAGAAGTTTGAAACCAGTGAAGAATATATTGATGTCAGAGAATCTTTTAATTGTGCTGTATTGTAGACAGTGGGTGCATGTCTACAGTGTGTAGAATAAGCTGATTAAAGTGTTGCTTAGAGAGCCTGAGTAATAAGGACCAGTACAAAGATAAGGAATTTGAGATTTCCACCAGTTTCGGATCTGGGAATCATGGCTCATTTAAAAACTTTAAAAAGAGTGTTAATTCCTGATAAAATGGCTGGAGTTAATCATATTATCAGAATGAATGCAGCATTCAATAAAATACCAGTGTTATTCAGTAGGCTATTGGTGAAAGGAGCTCTGATGAAATTTTGGAAAATCTGTGAAGTTGCAATTCACGAAATTGGGACATTATTAAATTCCTGTGATAGAACACAATCTTTTCTTTAAAATAAATTTAAAAACTACTTAAGACTGCTGACATTGGGGGCAGAAATTTAGAAAATAGAAGAGCTATCGTGGTAAAACTACGCAAACAATTTGCCCAGCTATCCTTCAAAAGTTTAAAACACTTTATAAAGGATATAACAGAAAATGGAGGACTCAATGTTCTTGGGCTGGCGAACGATGAAGAATACAATAAGTTTGGGAAAGAGACTAGTGATAGATGTGAGGTTTGTGAGAAATACGGAAGGACATGATCACAGTCTGCTATCCATATCAAGGGCTTTGAAGAGATAGTGGCTGTGGAGATAACAGTAGGGGGTAAGAAAAACAGAAGTTCATTTTATATTTTGTGCCTTTGGAAACCAGAATTCGGCAACGAGTCTGTTAACAATAATATATAATGAAGTTAAGAAAATAACTGGAAAATGTAACAGAAAAGTAGATAGGGGCTCAACTTGGATCTCCAGCAAAATTTCTCACTGATAATTGGGAGGAGGTGAGTTTGCTAACAATGAATTTAGAGACGCATGCACAAATGTGAGCACACTAGTTAGCAACAGAAAACTCTTCTAGCAATCGGGTGTGTGAAAAGAACCATACACTAACAAGTGAAATGGTTCATAAAATATAGGCAGACAAACAAAACTGTAAATTATTACCTGCACCAGCATGAACTGTACATGCCAAGAATTTGCTGTAGTGGGTACCTCCAAATCAGTCAATTTCAGGTCGAAAATCTAAAGTTCGATCTGTAACAAGTGATCAACGCTCAGCTACAATTAGTTCTTTATTTTGAGCATTTGAATGCTACAGGCAGAAAGATTTTCATAAAAATCCAAGTCTTGGGAAGAATTTGACAAGCCTTCAGACATAATGGACAGCCTATAAGGAAACTATTTTCAATTGTGGGGACACAGTTTTTTATGAAAGAGAGGGCTTAAAACGTCAGATTTTTTTGATAAACTAAAAATCGATAATTGGACAGCATGGAATAATTGTACAACTAAGATACTGCTTGGCCTGCTGTGTTCATCCAGCTCCACACTTTGTTATCTCGGATTCTCCAGCATCTGCAGTTCCTATTATCTCTGATGGAATAATTGTACAGATGGTTTGGATACAATCTTCAAGGGTGGGTGTGGATTACACATTTGCTGACTCTGAGAGATTTATACAAAGTAACAAGAAATCAAGTACACCACATGACCACGTGTTACATAATTATGAAGGTTAGTCTGTCACAACCGACTATCTGTAGGGGGGCTCCTGTAGTACAGGGTGGGAGTATCCCCCTACCTTTGAACCAAGAAACTTGTGTTCAAGTCCCACCTGTTCCAGAATATTGTTTTTGAACTGGCTGATTACAAAGTAGGGATAGTAGGAACGCCGATGCTGGAGTCTGAGATAACACTGTGTGGAGCTGGAGGAATGCAGCAGGCCAGGCAGTATCAGAGGAGCAGGAAAGCTGACATTTTGGGTCTGAACACTTCTTCCAAAATGGGGGAGGGGAAGGGGCTCTGAAATAGACAGAGAGGGGGGACAGTGAGAGAAGATAGATAGAGGAGCGGATAGGTGGGAAAGAAGATGGACAGGTCAATGAGGCGGGGATGAAGCCAGAAAAAGTGAGTGTAGGTAGGCAGTGGTGGGGATTGATCAGTGAGGTGGGAGGAGCGGAAAGATGCAAGAGATGACAGACTGGTCAATGAGGCAGGGTTGAGAAGGAAGTGTTGGTCTTGGAATAAGGTCGGGGTGAGGAGATTTTGAAGCTAGTAAAGTCTACATTGAGACCATTGGCTTCCAAGGTGGAATATGAGGTGCTGTTCCTCCAGTTTCCGGTGGCATCGTTGTGACACTGGAGGAGGCCCAGGATGGACATGTCGCCCAGGGAGTGGGAGGAGGAGTTGGAGTGGAAGGTGTTGTCATTTGTCGTGAACCGAGCATAGGTGCTCTACAAAGCGGTCTCTGAACCTCCGCTTGGTCTCATTGATGTAAGGGAGGCCACATCAGGAACAGCGGATAAAAAGACCACATTAGCAAATGCGCAGGTGAACATCTGTTTAATGTGGAAGGTTTTTTTGGGGTTTGGGATGGAGGTGATGGGGGGAGGCGTAGGGGCAGGTGTAGCACTTCCTGCGATTGCAGGGAAAGGTGTTGGGGATGGTGGGGCTAATGGGGAGCATGGAGTGGATGAGGGAGTCACGGAGAGAGTGATCCCTCTGGAAGGCAGATAAGGGTGGGGAGGGAAATATATCTTTCACAGTGGGGTCAGATTGCAGGCGGCAGAAGTGGCGGAGAATGATGCGTTGAATCCGGAGGTTAATGGGATGATACGTGAGGACAAGCAAAATTCTGTCTTTGTGTTATTGCAGGGAGGGGGTGTGAGGGCGTTTTCGACCACTGTGGAGGGGAAGTTGCGGTCCTTGAAAAACAAGGACATCTGGGATATCCAGGAGTGGAATGCCTCATCTTGAGAGCAGATGTGGCCAAAGTGAAGGAATTGGGAATAGTGGGTCACATCCTTGCAGGAAGGTGGGTGAGAGGAGGTGTTTTCTAGGTAGTATGGGAGTTGGTGAGCTTGAAATAGATATTAGGTTTCAGGTGGTTACCAGAGATGGCGACAAAGAGGTCCAGGAAGGAGAGAGAGAGGCGTATTGGAGACGATCCAGGTGAACTTGAGGTTGGGGTGGAAGGTCTTAGTAAAGTTGATGAAACTTACACTTTAAACAGACCTGCACATCTGCTAATGTGGCATACTGTATCCTCTGTTCCCGATGTGGTCTCCTCTACATCGGGGAGACCAAGTGGAGGCTTGGAGACAGCTTTATGGAGTACCTTAGCGACAAACGAACACTTCTCAGTCGTGAACCACTTTAACTCCCTCTCCCACCCCCTGGGCGACATGTCTCTCCTGGGCCTCGTCCAGTGTCACAATGACGCCACCCGGAAACTGAAGGAGCAGCACCTCATATTTCATCTTGGATGCCTACAACCCAATGGTCTCAATGTGGACTTTACTAACTTCAAAATCTCCCCACCCCAACCTCATCCCAAAACCAGCACCCTCCTCATCCCCGCCTCATTGCCCTGTCAGTCTCCTCTCCCACTGTCTGCTCCTCCCATCTCACTGACCAATCCCCACCACAATCCATCTTCTGTCACTGTCACCTTCCGCCCTCTATTTATTTTGGAGTCCCCTTCCTCTCCCTTATTTCTGAATAAGGGTCCAGATCCAAAACGTCAGCAGCTTTCCTGCTCCTCTGACACTGCCTGGCCCACTTGATTACAAAGTAGGCTTTTTTTGACAGTCCTGTTGGATGAAAGAAGACCAGATCAAGAAGAGGCAATTGGTTCCAAAGGATGATTCCCAAAAGCAAGCATTAAAGTCAAATATTTACCAGAAGGGGAAGGTGAGTAGAGAAATGCAACAATTACAGTTAGAGCAGGGATGAGCACTAGATATAAGTGGATGGATGTACAGGATGAGGGGTGAAAGGTTAGGCACATAGATAGGGAATATGAAGTACGAAAATGGAAGGGATGAAGTTAGGAGAGCAGATCTGGGGGATAACATATTCCTAGATAGAGATCATAAATCCTGGAAAGGAATCCTTTCAATAGGAGGGAGAATATCAAACTGTAAGATAGGCAAGGTAGAGGGTGTTACTTAAAGTCTAAAAACACAGTTCAGGCCAGGAATGTGATTTGGTGGTGACAAATAAATTACAAGACAATTAAAAAGAAACTGACAGCCAACATCAGTTATAAAGCTGACGTGTCCTCAGAGGTGCCAGGTAGGGAACAACCAGTTATATCATATTGAAGGATACGCATGGGATTCATGTCTCCCAATAGGACTTATTAAGCTGAAGCAATGCTCAATGCCATGAGGTTTCATAGAAAAACTGCTGACTAAGACATAAAAGCGGATTTGTTGACCTGCAATTTTGAAGATATTCGTTAGGAACAAATGCATGGCAACGTTGATCAATTGATATTAAAGTTCCGCTGGGAGAGCAGACCAACAGGAAAGTATCTCTTTGCCCTCCAAAAGAGGTACCAAAAAGAGTGGGGACACTGGGTATTGAGTAACTGCGTATCTAGCCTAAATGATGGTTGCCAAGTATAGAACCTTTCATTAAGTCCATCTTATTAAAACTGAGCTGTCTTCAGTAAAAAGAAAACCCTACCATAATAGGGGTGGTGTGCAGCTTTCAAGCATGCTTACCCTTGGGATGGGGGCATTGATGGCTAGGCCGCATTAACTGCCCACTTCAAATTGTCTAGAAGGCAGTTAAAAAGCAACAATGCAACATTGATAATAAATTACTATGGGATAATTTACATTCAGTGAAACATGTAAATGACTGGTGGGCGAGGATCAATATCGCAGTCTTAAAACAGATGCTGTAGAATGGAGAAATCGTGAAATTGAAATGGAGTGGTAGCTGCAGGCAGCTACCTGATCACTTAATGAACAAAGGAGCAAGCTCTGAAAGTACTGGAAAAGGGATGCTTGGAAATATAGTTTAAACAATAAAAAACAGAAGCGAGAATATATGTTTTAATTCTGTACTTATTGTTGGGTTTAGTTCTGTTTTCAGTATTACTGTATATATAGATGTACTTAAAAATAGAAAGGTGAATCTGCTAGCATCTAGTCAAACGGGCATGGATTTTAAGAGACCTGATGAAACAAGTAATCCTTATATGATAATTAAGGGGTAACTGGATGAGAACTGGGTTTATAACTACAGGAACACTCAGGCTTCATAGTTCAGAGGTTAGAATAGTGCCTTGTAAACCTGGGTTTGTGAGTTCAATCTTTACTGACCCTCTTTGGATGTTTTCGGCTCATGGCACAGTGATTGCATTTCTAACTTCATGCTCGAAGATTCAGATTCAAGATCCGTGTGGTCCAGGGATATGCCATAACGAGCCAGGGCTGGTTGATTACTTTCTCCACATATTTAAATTATTTGTTATCAGTGTTGTTGGAGTTGATGAGCAAACTAGAAATAAAACTCTGATTGGAAAATTATGCAACTTTATGCTGTCTAACCAGCAATGTAGCCTCAGATATTTAAAACAGCACGGAGGCTTGCAGTTTTCAAGTCAGCACAAAATGAGTGAGCACCAAGTAAACAGGAGTCATAAGATATATCTTGTGCAGATGCATGTGCGTCCCTGTTGCAAGCGAGCCTGGCAGAAGCTTGTAAGTCATAGATATCCCTAAACACATGCATAAAGTGTTGAAGGGCTGAAGTAAAACACATTGGTCCAAGGACAGGCATGGTAATGTAGTAAGGTTGTTGGTTCGCTGATACTGACTTTCCTGGGCAAAGAGTCGAGGAGGACTTTGACCAAAGAGCATGCAGGGACATTGATGTGAAGTAGTTCAATGATGGCCAGGGCAAGTATTTAATGAGCTGCAACCCAGACTGATTTTACACCATCTAATTTCTCAGGATGGGGGCCAAGAATTGGAAGTGGCATATAAATAAGATAGGTCAGGGCTTTAACAAGTTGCAAAAGACATAAAAGCGCGGTCAATACAGCTCAATAGTAAGATTCTGAAGTTACCATTTTAAGCTTGAAGCGCAAATTGCAAAAAAAATTCCAATGTCAAGACACTTCATTCACTCCACATTTTCCCATCCTTCACATTATTACTCAGGCCATTCAAAGGATGGGAAGATTCCATGAATAATGTCTCTTTCAGAAAACAAAATAAAAATATGACTGCAGTGATCTATTGCATTTAAGATGAAGTATCTGCTGTCTTATATAAACATGGTTCTGGATTTTTCCTCCCATGCAGTATGGTGCATGTCCAAAAATTCCTTAGCTCATTACAGCTGCTGCATGAGAAACTTCCCTGAATATTGAGATCTTTGCTTCAGGATAAGGCAGAGCTGCTGTCCCCGACACAATTGCGGATGGTCACAGGGCCATTGTAGGCTGTGGCAGGGTGTCTAAAAGACCCACCACAGTTCTCTGGGACTTCATTCAATGCTGTGTAAAATTTTAGACACTCCTGATCCACCCATCATTTTTCACACTACTTCATCCACTTCCCATGGCACAACCATGACCCAGTCCAACTTAATGCCAACTAAATGAAACTCATGTTTAGCCATACACTACTCTGAGCACTAACACCCTCCATGCAAACATATCCAAATCCACAATGAGTAGCTGGTGCAGTGTGTGTGTGTATGTATATATATATATATATACAAACTTCGCTTTTCTAACAAAAAAAGTAAGTTCCACCAATGAAGGCCTGGTCAAAACTGTTTAATGTCAAGTACTTAATCTCTCATAAACACAAACAAACTTCTAAATATAACCTCATTGCAAAGACAGTTAATCTTTTTTATAACATATTTTAATTGTCAATCAAACTATAGGACCTTCTGCTGAAATAATTATAGGTTGTGAAAAGACCAAGCAATCAGAGTAGCAAAATTATAGCCCCTGATGAAATGTCACCAAATAGCTGATGTAACTGTTGATGCAGTTTTTATTCAACTCTCACGGACTTAGAAGGCATGGGTTTGATTTTTTTAAAGGGCCAGAGATTTAAATAACTTCACATCATGACAGTTTAATAGCCCTTATCGGCCCTCCAAGAGTACTTATATCTATTGCAAGAATTTGAGACTCTCACACGGTGAATTAAGGCCCTTGGTGCTGTAAAAATGCATCTGCTTGAATTCAGCAATGAGTTGCAGTGGCTTGATGAGTTCAGATTCCACTTGTGTGAGAACCCACACCTTTTCCCCTCCTGAAAGAGTAGGATATTGGGACAGAACACCTGTTTTGGGCTCTGCCTGCTGCTTTTAAACATGCACACAGTCTTCAAAAAGTTTCAAAAATATCTGAGCTACAGGTATTCATGTGAGTTCGCAGGTAGGCTATTCATTACTTGTCCAGAAATTTAGTCCAATGAATAAAAATCTTCATTATCAATAAACATAGCTGCTGCATTGCTTTTTTTGTTAATGCAGTTAACACAGTTCTGTTTTGCAATTGTACAGCTGGATGCATCCACTCAAAAGTATTATACAATTTCTAATTATTTATCCATGACACACAAAAATTCAGAGAGCAAATGTTTCAAAAGATAATGGGATGACATTTGCCTTGGCAGGAATACGAAACTGGGTTATCATATCCACCTATTATACCTAACTCATAATTAGTCCCGTGATCTTCAATGGATGTGAATATTGGTCAGGTATGTGATAGGCAGTAGATGCAATAATGCTTGTTTTGTGCCCTCATGCAACTCAATTTTCATCCTTCTTCCCAACAATTTTAAAAACAGGTTTCATTTCAAATACTGAGTAAATATTTGACTAAACCCAGTCATATTGTCTTACTACCCCCTTACTCAGAAATGTGCCAACCCAATCTCATACATCACTGGTATCAGACCCAGTTTACACTAAACAGCATTGTCAAGAGCCAAATGGTGAGATATTGTGCACTTATTCACCAGGGAATTAATTAGTCTTTGACAAACATACCACAGAACTATATAAAGCCATTAGCCACCACCCCGTCTGGCTGGCTGGAATTGACTAACATTCACGCACAAAGCCCTCAATGTAAAGTTCCAATTTCCTCCAACTATGAGACCTTTACCTCTTTCACAGATACCAGGTAAAATCCTAAAATCCAACAAAAGTAGTTGATGTGATTATTTAACAGACCACACGTTTCCAATTAAAACTGGAAAGTCTTGAAAGTCTTATATGATTCCACCGTCAATATTTTCCTTTTAAGTTGTTACTTGTAATTATGGAAGAGCTCGAACAGAGATGTCAGGTGATTTGAACATTTTGTTTCTCATCGTGTCTAAAAAATCTGGACACCTGGCAAGTATACAAATATAGCAAAGATGTTTTCCTCTTCTGCAAATCTTGAAAGCCAATGATGCACATTGTGTCGGCTCTAATTATCCTGCTCCAGCTAAAAAAACCTGACAGCTGGTGATTGCAAGAGCTGTATTGATATTCAAATTTTCCTGCAGCTTTGCAGCAGGTAGTACAAACCCTAGACACGGCTTGTTAAAAGACAACTGATTGTTGGAATCAAAATCCTTGGAATAAAAGGCTGAGCTAATACAGAATTGTCGGCAGTGACTGTATATCCATCAAGCCAAAAAATGATACGTACTGAATGTTGTTGCCGGAGGGTGCTAGGCACTGGCAATCAATAGGTCAGTGATTTTCTATCCATTACTGATTTGCTGATTAATCAAAACTGCAAAACAGTCATGGGCTTCACACACTGCCAATTGCTTTCTGGTTACACATGCCCACTAATTTTACATTATTTTAAACTTACAGTTTGTAATTAGAGGAACGTACATATGCAGTGAAAGATTGATCCCCTCAATTGCAGTAGCTTTGAATAACATAACAACTTTCTGCACTGACTGTCAACTTACTCATAAAAAGCATATCATCCAGGTGAGGAATTCAGTGAAAGAGTAATTTGGGAAGTTTTATTTCCCTCAGTATATTTCCCTTGTCCACCTACATTGCATTAAGGATTCCCTTCCAGTCTGTAAAATTCTTTCAATTTCAAGTCATACAATGGAGTAAAGAGGTTATTCCACATAGAAGTGACTGCAGGCACCTTCCATTCCTAATTAAGTCTTGGCAATGTTGTTGCTTGATGTGCATTTTGCCTAGAGCAGGCTATTTTTATCCAGTGTGGCATTGCTTATGTTAGCTCTTATTACATAAAAAAGTTAGAAGGTGGGCAACATGGTATTGAAAGATCCTACAGACATTTAGTGCAGTTTATTAATATATACAAATATCATATTTACAGACATGTCTCTGTCTGGGCTAAGCTATTTGGCTACAAACAGTAGTATCTTCTATCAGCATGTCATGCTTCAAGTGTCGAAAGTTAAGCTGGAATCTGAGACCTTCACACCCTGTGCTGGAACTCAGGTTATTCTCACAAAACAAGGATGCCAAGCACTCTAAATTGCAATTGTTCTTACCTTGCCATCTGTACCAGAGACTGTCTTTCCTTTTTAACCTTATCACTTCTGTTGAACATTGTGTTTTTAATTTCGTTTTTCAGGGTAGTAAACTGACTCAATTTGGATTCTTTAATAGAATGGCTGGCTGCTAAAAAGAAAATGTTTGTGAATTAAAAAGAAAGGAGCCATTCTTCTTCCTCACCTTGTCATAACATCAATAGGATTGTAAAGGTTTCTTGATGTCTTTGGTAAGGAAAAGAGAAACAGGTAGTAGATATTAATTGTCCCTGAAAACATAGGGAGCTGCTATGACACTGGAGGTGGGAATCAATATATTCTCCACAAAGGAATGCCATATCTTTGTTTCTATCTCTCCAACTAGCTTGGATAGTATTAATCCGGATGGCTGATGCACTGATTTAAACTTGCCATGGGCTAGTGAATGATTTCGTCACTCACCGTAGAGGAGTCGCAAAATAATGACCCTCCGTTCTGTGACCCTACACAGAGTCACAAATAATCATAACAATCAAAAATGATTTGAAAAGGGACAAGCAAGCACAGGCAAGAACTAATACAAAATTGCCTGTCATATCATTTTATGTCTGCAGAGAGGACGGTGCTCATTCTCAAAGTATAATCAACATTGTTGACATCCTGTAAACTTTCAAAGACCAAAATCCAGAATTTGTTTTAAGATGGACTTCAACTATTACTTTTCACTGTCCTGCAATCAAACAAGCCTGGCAAGCCAGGGTCATGTAACAGGACCTGTGAGGTACTGGGATAAAGCTTTATTATACTAGCCTTGTGATGGCAGGGGCAAAAGCACATTGTAACTACAGCCTTATATTTGCATTCGTAAATTTATCTGCCTGACCCTTTTTACAACATTAGGAGTATCAACTCTTTAAAGCCCTAAAGACAGTCTCATTCGATTGAGAATGGGCTTTTTAAAATAGATGGTAAATAACAAAAGTTGATCTTTTTAATGTTACATCTTGCAGAATCTGCTGAGGATTTCATTTCTCCTATTCAAACTGAATTGATTCTCAGACAACCAGTTTAATAGGCTTTTCATGAATACATTTTTCTTTGGAATTTCAGATCTGAACACTAGTATATAATTTGTTTGAATTGCTTTCTTTATAAATGCAACCATTGTTTTTGACCTTTTCTCTCTAATGCATTCATTCTGCCACAGTGCAAATGCTGAAGCCATCCTCATTTAGAAGCAAACAATGATTTCTAGAGGCACAACCTTGACAGATTAAAACTTAATGATAGCTTGAAAGTTAAAAATAGGTTACAAAGGGTTACGATGTTGTTAAAGATATTAACAGATCTGGTTTGCCCAGCAATTATTCTGAATCTCATCTTAAATGACGTACTTTTTTCTCCGTGCAACAACATTCAGAAAGCACTCTTGGGTCAGAGATTTCAGACATAAGTACAAGTTAGACCATTCCAACTGAATAAAGATAGATATCCCTTCAATCTGACTTTGCAGCTCTTAAGCTGTATGGAAGGGCATGGAAAATTTGTGGCAAAGTGCCAGTGGAGCAGGAGTAGGCTATTCAATCCTTTATAACCTGTGCTGCCATTCAATATGATGATGGTTGATTGTCACACTCAGTACCCTCTATTTGCTTTCACCCAGTACACTTTGATCATCTTCCCTGCCATCGGGAACATTCTTCCTGTGTGTACCATACCTAGGCTTATTAAATTTTTTTTAAGTTTCCCTGAGATCCCCCTCTTATTTTTCTGAATTCCAGTGGATATAATTCTCACCAATCTAGTCACTCTTCACATGTCAGTCTTGCCATCCGAGGAACGAGCCTGGTAAACCTTTGTGGACTCCCTCCATAGCCGGAGAATTCTTCCTAAGATAAGGAGACCAAAACGGCACTCAGTACTCCACGTGTGGTCTCATCAAGGCCCCTGTACAATTGCAGCAAGACACTCTAGCTCCTATATTTGCATCCCCTTGCTATGAAGGCCAACATCCATCTGCTTTTTTCGCTGCTCGCGTGTGTGCACGCTTATTTTCAGCATCTGGTGAATAAGGACACCCAAGTCTCACTGCACCCCCTCCTTACCCAATCCATTGCCATTCGGATAATAATCTGCCTTCCTGCTTCTGCTGCCAAAGTGGATAACCTTACATTTATCCACATTTTACTTCATGCATTTGCCCACTCACTCAATATGTCCAAATCACACTGAAAGATCCCTGCATCCCCCACACAGCTCATCCTCCAAAACAGCATTGTCAACTGTAGTCTTGGAGTGTTTACTTCTTTCATTGAAATTATTAATACATATTGTAATAACTGGGTCCAAAAACTGTAGTACCTCAATAGTCAATGTCTGTCCAGAAAATGAAAAAGATACATTTAATCTCATTTTTTTTGTTTCCTGACTGTCAGCCAGCTCTCTGTCATGTCAGTACGCTACCCCCAATTCCATGTGCTTTAATTTCACATGCTAATCTTTTATATGGAAGCTTTTATTGACCACCTTCTGAAAGTCCCAACTAAACTGCTTCCACTGACTCCCACTTACCAACTGTACTGGTGATTTTCTTGAAACAACATTCCTGTAGTTTGTAAAGCATAAATTCATGCTACCAATCCTGTTTTCCAATGTCTGCTGTTAAATCTTTCATAATGAACTCCAGCAATACTGTGGAAGCCGAGATCTTTGTTGCCTTCTCTCTCTTTTTTGTCATAATGTTAAACTTACCAAATTTACCTCTATGCATTTCTTTCACTGGACTTCCGTTACCCCCATCTATCCTCAGTGTCATGAATCACCCAACTAAGCCAGTTATCACATTTCGCTGTCTCATTTTACCCTGGTGTCTTCATTACCTTTGCCTAGCTTCTTGTTCCTCTTCCTAGTGTTTTTTGGGGGTTCTTATACATTAGCTTTTCCCAGCCAACAATTAGTGGCCTATTCATCCCCTGCGTCTTCCCTTTCTTCTTTCTGAGTGACTGCTTGCTTCTTTGTCATTATTTATGGCCCATAACAGACACACACCAATGGAACTATTCTGCCACAAATTAACCATCAGTTGTGATCATCCAATTCCACCTTGCTTTGCCTCTGGCTGAAGGCTGCAATGCTGTGGTGCACCACTTAGCAATCAAGATGCTACTCCCCCTGTGATATTCAGTCATAGAGTCATGGAGTTGTACAGCACAGAAATAGACCTTTCAGTCCAACTGCTCCATGCTGACCGGATATCCTAAATTAATCCATTCCCATTTACCAGCATTAGGCCCATATCCTTCTAAACCCTTTCTATACAAATTCCCATCCAGATGCCTTTTAAATGTCATAGCTGTACCAGCCTCCACCACCTCCTCTGGCAGCTCATTCCATACATGCACTACCTTCTGAGTGAAAAAGTCTGTGGACATTTTAAAAAGTGTATTCATTCTCAGCATGTCAAGTCACTGTCTCGGCCAACATTTATTCCACTATGCTAATTATCTCTAGGAAGGTGGTGGAGGTGAGTTGTCTTCTCGAACTGCAGAAATTCATGAGGAGAAGGTACCCCACCTTACTGCTATGATCCTAGCTGATGTTATTACTGGATAAGTCAGATACCAGACTGAAACCTGGTTTGATGGTTGATATTTTGACATTTTTTGTGGTTTTACCTGAAGTGGGCTTTTCCTGAAACATCAGCAGACAACGCTGCAGATTTTGCTCTAACAATAAAACAGACTATTATTGAAGAAAATGAAAATAAATAAACTAAATTATCCACTTAATACACAAAGATTTTTAAACACACAGTAAAAGTTTAATCTCAAAACACTGCTATACCAATTGAAATGACAAACAATAGATTTTGTGTAGTGCCTGAAACACACCCTTGTATCGTAACCAATTACACATTGTATGGTTTCCGAAAATACCACACTTAACACAGTACTCACACCAAGATTACGGTCACTGACACCACAGTGGTGTCACTTAAGTAACTTGTTAACAATTAATAGACTGTAATTACAGATAGCTTTTTCCTGTAACAATTATATACCTGAGTTTAGATATACTTAGCTTTAAATAACCACCTCTGATTTATCCCACCACTTGTGTTGTGGAACTAACACTAAGTTTTTGCTTCAATGTAATTTAGTTTTAATACATCCTTCCTGTAGTGATTGGAATAAGGGCCAGGTGGAATTCATTGACTATGAGATCCTTGATTGAGGTTGTTACCTGGGCCAATCAGGGAGTCCTGGCTGACAGATATAAACAGGAGATTCAGAGAGTCTCTTCATTCCAGGGACTGGCTCTGAACTCGCTGATAAAAACCCATGTACAGTGCACATGTAAATACAGCAGGACTTGGTGCTAGGATATCAGTGTCTCTGCAGTTATTTCACTTCTCTTCTCAAGACAGTTGGTCTTTACAACTATATTCATGAAAAGACTTCACATGCCTGCACAGGACTCAATGTAAAACTAAAACACACTCTCTCTGAGCTATCACTGTTTCCCTGAAGTCTAAAAACACCCCTTCAGGCCTTTTAAACTTGATTACTATGTCCATTTGTAAAAGCCAACTAATGTACAAAAAAATTATAAAGCTAGCTCTCTAAAACTTTTTTAAAAGAAATCACAGAAATACTTTAAAGTTCATTATTAACTTCAGACACACAGTAAAAATCTATGTCTCTCACTTACAAGGGATTCATGAATCCAAGCTTGCTCAAATGTTATAAATGTATAAATCACACAGTGTGTCACGGCATGATTAGGAAGAGATACTAGCTTCTTGACTCAGCAGCAATGAAGGAGTGGAGATATATCTCAAAGTTAGGATGGCATGTGACCTAAAAGGGAATTCACAGTGATGATGTTCCCATGCGTATGCTGCCTGCGTTCGTGTAGGTGAGACACTGTTAAGAAAGCCATAGCAAGTTGCTAACATTCAAACTGCAGATGTACAAAGGCGATGCTATCTATTTTTTGGGGTGGGGGTGGGGTGATAGGGTGAAGATTCAGAGATGTTCACACCATTGAATGTTAAAGGGAGATGGATAAATCCTGTCTTCCTGCCTGGCACCTGTGCAGCAAAAAACTACTTGCTACTTATCAGCCCAAATCTGCATGTTGTCCAGGTCTTGCTTCATATAGACATGGGATGCCTAGCCTGTTGTTGCAAGAAAAATGTGGGAGAATTCTGACTGAATACTACTAATGGAGCAGCAAGAACTGGGGAAATAAAGTATGCTGCCTACCTCCCCTCTCTCTATCAGAAGCTTTGAAGAGTAAAGTAAAACCCTTCCTCAGGAGCAAATTGGTAAGACATACAATATTTAAACCTGCACTTAAATTCGGCTCACCAGCTAATATGGGAAATATGCCTTTTCAGAAAAAAAGCCTCATTCCCGACGGTAACAGAAACTGCTTTTAAGCAAATATCTTTATTATTATGGTAGTAAATTTTATATGGCATGTAACAATAAAGATATTTATTCATACCTATAGAACATATATTTTTGTCTTTCTTCAAGAATTGTTAATTCTCAGATATTCTGTGTAGTTCGGGCTCTACAATAAATTCTGGACTTTCTGCCTTAACATAGATTGCTTAATTGAAGATTACAATGTATTTATATTCCCTGCACCTCTTTATTCCTGCTAAAAGCTACACACATGACTGAAAGTAAACAAATGCTTACATGTTAGTGGGAATAATTCACACTGAATAAACAAACTGCTGAAAAATAGTAATTTGTATTCACCTTATAAACATTACATTATGTGAATGCAAAGTTAGCAGGATAATTATGCATTACTCAACATGCTGGACTTGTACTTCTGGTGATGGATCCGCAACATTATCATGTAGCATTGTAGGAAGCAAATTTCAAAGTAGTTATCAGAGGAAAAACCTCAATGTACTTGTACAAATTTATTTATTCCACCTCACTAGATTTTGCAGAATATAATGGTATTTGAGAAAGCGTAAACCAAGCATGTAATGTGCTCTTTTTGTGTTGTGCTGTTCACTGTGTTAACAAGTAGTTCAGTTGTTGCTGCAGGATACAAACTCTTGAGAGACAATACAGCAGAGATTCTGTAAGAAAGCAGTTCCAGGGACCACATGTGGCAGTCTGTTAAATTATTAAAGTCAACACAGTGTGGAGCTGGAGGAACACAGCAGATCAGTTAGCATCAGAGGAGCAGGAAAGTCGACATTTCGGGTTTACACTCTTATCACGGGCTGCTGGACAGACCTGCTAAGTTCAGCTAAGTGCCAGCTAAAACCATTAAAGGGAATAAAGTTAGCAAGTCGGTATGAAGGTACTTGCTGATCAACCGTACAAAAATAAGACTTTGAGTCAACTTTTGATTCTGTTTTGACAAAGATATATGGGGATAGACATTTGTATCAGTAGCAGAGTAAAAGGAAAACAAATCAAAACACTTTCAATAGAATTGCTATGTATTTTCCTCTCCTCTAATGCTCTGATGCTTATAGAGACCAGGATTAACCTTTGAAACACTGATGGAAGCGAGGATGGTGATGCTGTTTATGGATGGATGTACCTGTGTGTTAGCCAATGTAATGTATACCACAGATAGTGGTATGAGTTGAGTACGATATCTTGTTACAACACTCTACTTGTCTTTGCTCCTTCTTTAGGTGTTAATGAGAAGGGTATCAGGCACAGAGCAATGCATGTTAAGTGTAAGGCCTTGTTTAGAATCTGTTTGTGTTTTGGTTTGGAGTCAGACTGGTTTTATTTCTAAGTAAAAATTTATGAAACGTCACACTGACTGACTGTCTACAAGTTGTATAAATTTTGAACAAAATAGAATGTATCTACAACTACAAATTCACCCCCAGGTTCACGTGTGTGTGTGTGTGTGTGTGTGTGTGTGTCTGTGTGTGTCTGTGTGTGTCTGTGTGAGTGTGAGAGAGAGTGTGTATGTCTATGAGTATGTGTGTGTGAGTGTATGAGAGAGTGCATGTGAGTGTGTGTGTGTCTGTGTGAGAGAGAGTGTGTATGTATGAATGTGCGTGAGAGTGTTTGCGTATGTGTGAGAGTCTGTGTAAGAATGTGTCTGAGAGTGTGTGCGCAAGTGTGTGCGCGAGAGTGTATATGTGAGTGTGTGTGAGTGTTTGTGTGACTGTTTGTGTATGTGTGAGAGTATTTGTGTATGAATATGTCTGTATGAACATGTGTGTGTGAGAGTGAGTTTGTGCATGAGTGTGTGTGTGAGAGTGTATGTGTGTGAGTGAGTTTGAGAGAGTGTGTGCATGAATGTGTGTGTGTGTGTGTATGACTGTGTGCATGTAAGAGTTGTGTGCGTGTGTGTGTGTGTGTGTGTGTGTGTGTGTATGAGTGAGTTTGTGTGAGTGAGTTTGTGAGAGTGTGTGTGTGTATGAATGTGTGTGTACGTGTCTGTGTGTGTGTGTATGACTGTGTGTGTGTGAGTGTGTGGTGTATCACATGTAGTGCAACAAGATCCCAGTTGAGGCCGTTGTCATGAGTACCAAACTTAACTTTCAGCCTCTGCTCGGCGACTCTTTATTGTTGTGTGTCCTGTAGTCTGCCTTGGAGGAATGTTTACCTGAAGATCTAAGGCCAAATATCCTTGATTCTTGAAGTGTTCCCCAACTGTGAAGGAACATTCCTGTTTGGCGATTGTTGCATGGTGGCCATTCATGGCGTCTGCATGGTTTCGCCAGTTTACCATACTTCGGTGCATCCTTGCCTATAGCGTATGAGAGAGACAACGTTGCTCAGTCACATGAGTATCTGCTGTGTATGCAGTGGCTGGTGTTCCCAGGTGTGATGGTAGTGTCCAAGTTGAAGATCTGACATGTCTTGCAGAGGTTACCATGGCAGGGTTTTGTGGTGCTGTGGTCGATATTGTCCTGAAGGCTGGGTAGTTTGCTCTGTTTAAGGTTTGGTGGTTGTTTGAAGGCGAGAAGTGGGAAAGATCTTGGTGAGGTGCTCATTGTAATCGATAATGTGTTGAAGGCTGTAAAGAACATGGTGCAGTTTTTCTGCTCCCAGGAAGTGGTGGACAATGAAGGATACCTTTTGGATGTATCCTGTGGCTGTCTTCTGAGGAGAGATTTTCACTGTGGCACGTCGGAACTGGTGATCGATGATTGAGCATTGTATCCTGTTCCTATGACAATGTCCTTCAGTATCTTTCAGATGTCTGCCTCGCTCTTCCTCATCTGAGCAGATCCTGAGTATGCACAGGATTTGTCTATAGGAGATGTCTGTTTTAATATGTTTAGGGTGGAAGCTAGAGAAGTGCAGCATTGTGTGGTTATCCAGGGGCTTGTGGTAGAGTGAGGTACTGAGGTGTTGATCACTGATGGAGATGCATATGTCAAAGAATGAGACTGATTATAAAGAATAGTCCACAGTAAGTGTGATGGTGGGATGAGACTTGTTGATATTGCCTGATACAATGTGACAACCAGGTATGTTGGCTTTGTGTATCTTTGGAAGGGAGTAGAAATCCCCTGCGCGGGAAGTACGCAGGATGGGAGTGCAGGTCAGTCTGTTGTCTTGATTGGTATGTTTAGATGACGGATGTGTTCGTTGATCAGGACGGCAGGTATTTGTCTGTAGTGTTCCTGGTTATTCATCTGATGGCTTGAGCATAGCTGTCAAGCCCAGACAATGTCCCTCCAGAGGGGTACAATTCGACTCCTTTGCCCACGGATCTTTCTGCCGACTGATTGGTTTGTTGGTTGTCTCATTGGGCTCACTGCTGACATCTCAGAATAATGTCCGAAGTCTCATTTATCTGATGAATTCCTCTGTGTCTGCCATGAGACCACTTAGGCCCATTTTGGTCGTGGGGCAATTTAGACAGAGAGCACCTGAAAATGGAAGCACCCTCTTATCTGAAGAGGGAGTGTGATGCTTCTTCTAGTTTGGAAGACCTCCTATTGGTCCTTTCAGAGTTCATCCACCAAACTCTATTGGACAGTAAACATGTCCACCAGCCACTAATTGGCCAACTGACAGACACAGCTGTATGACTGTTGACCTCTGAACCCCAGTTGACCCTGAGCAGAGGTCCTGAAGCTTGCTGGTAAAATCTAACTCCTTGAGCCTCTCTGGAATTGACCATTATTTAACACCTGTGTGATCAGGCTCACATGAAGTCCAGGATGTTCCAGGTTGGTGTAGATAACGCTGAACTTCTCTGAAGTATACCTTATGAGTTCTTAGAATGGAGCTGAAGTATATCATTGAGATAGTCCCAAGTTAATACTCAATCAAACTGTGGCCAGCAGAAGATTTGGCTTCTTCAACAGAATTGCTGTTTGGGATCTGAAAGAATGCAAATCCTGCATATTCACATTTCTTCTCCACTGTCTCAGTGCTTCCTCCCTCCATCTTAAAAATGGGAACAAAATTCCTTAGTTACCCAGAAATTCATCCATCTACACTATATGAGAAGTCTTGGTCAAGCATGCACAGTTTGTCATGTTGTCATGGAAACATAGGATTTTACAGAATAGAAGAAAGTCATTTGATCTATTATGCTTGTGCCAATTGGCTGAAAGGACAAACTATTTTGTTCAATTCCCCCCGATTTTTTCCATGTTCTGTTACCATCAAGTATCTCTATGCTCTTTTTTAGAGTTTTTATGCAAATACATTTCTTAAAAACCTCTGTGTAGAAGAAAAAGAATTCTCCCACCTCTACCTTCATTTGTTGGTGAAAATCTTCACTAAAGGTATTCTCATTACCAACTCACAGCACATTTTTCTGTTTTGAAAAAGCTGGCACAATTCTGAACATTTTTTTTAAACTTCCTCTTGACCTTCAGTGTCATATAAAAATAATCTCATGTTTTATGATTTCTCTACAGAATTAAAGCTCCTCACCTCTGGTATCACCTTCATGAATTTCTTCCATGCTCTCTCCTGAAGAAAGAGGGCCCAAACTGGGCACAATATGCTTACTGCAGCAAACCAGTGGTTTATATGGGTTTAGCATTTCTGCTTTAAGAAAAGAGGAACTGAGAGGAGGAGTAAGTTGTAAAGGTCCTTGAGCCCCATCTGGTATTCAGTGAGATCATAAATGATCTCCTATGCCAAGACTACTTTTCTACACGATCCTTTTGTCCTTTGAATCCCTCAGTCTACAAAAATCCTTCAATCTTATTCTTGAATATACTCAATGAAGGAGCATCCACAGTTCTCTGAATCATAATTATACTTTCATGGAGGTATACAGCACAGAAACAGGCCCTTCGGCCAAATTCCTCCATGCCAACCATGTTTCCTAAACTGAACTAAACTCATTTGTCTGCATTTGGCCCATATCCCTCTAACCTTTCCTATCCATGTACCTGTCCAAATCTCTTTTAAATGTTGCATTGTATACACTTTACCACTTCCTCTGGTAGCTCTTCCATATATGCACCACGCTCTGTGTGGAAAAGGTACCCCTCAGGTCCCTTGAGTAGAGAATAGAAAATGAGAAAGACTCAATACTTTCTGAACGATGGAATATCTCTTCACCTCAGCAATGACTGACCTCCTGTCCTGATTTGGACTCTAGTTTAGAACTACAATTCACTACAGGGAATTGCCTGGGAAACTGGCTTCTTATCAATGATGTCAAACCCACTAAGAATTTTCTACTTTTCCTGAGATTACGTCTAGAAATGAGACAGTAAACATTGTTTTACTTCTGTACTTCATAGTGTCTGGGAATCCATTTCCTGTTTATTTTCACAGCTTGTCAACTTGTTCTGTGGTTCCAGTAGATTAGATGGCCAGACGGTGGAGACCGCAGGCTGGACAGTGTTCAGGCTTTTGGCCCTTCCACTCCCTTCTGGTTGACTGGCCGCATCCTTCTTGTTAAAAATTATATCTTATTATCATTTCTGAATTTCCATCTTTTATTGGAAATTCATCTTTTCTTCTTTCTTCGGCTAAGGTGTGGCTGTTTCAGTTGGCAAGTCCCAAGTCCTCAGTAGTTTCAACAGTGTTTGACAGTTTTGATACACCATCCCCAATCTTTGGTGGATTCTACCGGCTGTGGCCCTCGGCAGTTTCAACAGGCCCCGGGTCTGCAACGGTTTGGCAGGCCTATGATCCTTGGCAGTTTCAACAGGCCCTGGGCCGACAACGGTTTTGCAGGTCTCCGATCCTTGGCAGTTTCAATAGGTCCTCATTCCTCGGCAATTGGGCAGGCCTCAGTCTTTGGCAGTGAAACCAAGAAGCCATAGAATGAACAAAAAGTGATATTTGTCTGAACTATGTCTCTCTTTTTATATATAATTTATGTAATTAAATGGCACTGTTTTTGTGGAGACTTATATACATTTTACAGTACTTTCACAATAAATTTCTATCTACCTATTTACCTTTCAACGCCTAGATTTCCCATTGAGCTCCATGATGTAAAATCCTTCAAAGTTTACTAAGAACTCAATGGGGTGTTGCTCAATAGGTTTGGATTGTACAATTTTCCAATAGCTGCTTCTGGCTTGTACCACGAATGGCTGTAAAATACATATGTATGTAAAAAGTAGCCTTTAGAAACTTTACATGCTTCTATTAATAATTTATTTGAACTTATCCATTGGCTTTTCTGATCAGTCTGACATGCGAAGCCTTGGCAAAAGGCTCAATAAAGGTCACATGGACTAATTCAGACATATTCGTTACTTCCTCAAAAAATTCAATCATTTTAGTGAGACATTATCCTTCCTTAACAAGCCTTTGCTGATTTAATTGATCGATGTTTTTACCAAATGACGATTTATACTGTCCTTCAAAATGGTTTCCAACAATTTATCCACCAGATGCCAGGTTGACAATCCTGTAATTAATCTAGCCCTTCCTCCCTTTATAAAGAACAGTACAAGTTAGGAATCCTAACCTAAGAATTCAAATGTAATTGGATGGTTAGAGGACTGAGCTTCCTCCATGTTGCACTTCGATATAACCTGATCAGTATTAAAAGCAGAGGCATTAACTAAAATACGAGCACTCTAATTGCTTATTCAACTGTATAAGGAGTCCGGAACACAACTTCCCTAATATGTGCAGATGAAATATGCAGATAATTTCTGAGCATTTTCCATAAATTAAATGGCTTTGATGTTTTAACTTGCAGGGCAAGCTTCAAAACCCATGGGGAAGCAAAGTGGTAAGGGATTTTTCAGCAAGTATGTGACAACCACCCATGTTATTGTTTGTTTGTCAGTCTGACACAGCACCCGACTTCACAGAGCGAGTGAACACCCACTGAGCACAGCCAGGTTTGCAGATGGTCTGACAAATTTGAAACAGCTTCCTTTACTGTTGCACCTCCCACTGACATGCAGCTGCTTTCTTCATGGGTTGTCTGTCAATTGTTTTTTTGTATTATGTAATATTGGTTTCTACTAATTGTTTCAAGAAAGGATTAATAAACAGTGTGATGAGAAGTTAAAAAGGAAAAACAGTGCACAATGACAAAGATGTGGTGACTATGTTAAGTCAGCTACGGCAATATAACTCTTCAAAACCGTAGATATCCCTCCTATGCTGTCTGGAAATTCTATTCAAAAGCATACAGGAATCCCTATTAAATGGAAGAATTACTGCAGAACAACTCTTTGGTGAGGTTAGATATGTCATTCTAAATCCTTTCACATGTTTTATTTATCAAAGAACATGAGTTATAAATAGTGATAATGTGAACTGTAGATGCTGGAGAATCCAAGATAATAAAGTGTGGAGCTGGATGAACACAGCAGGCCCAGCAGCATCTCAGGAGCACAAAAGCTGACGTTTCGGGCCTAGACGCTTCATCAGAGAGGGGGATGGGGTGAGGGTTGTGGAATAAATAGGGAAAGAGGGGGAGGCGGACCGAAGATGGAGAGAAAAGAAGATAGGTAGAGAGGAAAGTATAGGTGGGGAGGTAGGGAGGGGATAGGTCAGTCCAGGGAAGACAGACAGGTCAAGGAGGTGGGATGAGGTTAGTAGGTAGGAGATGGAGGTGCGCCTTGGGGTGGGAGGAAGGGATGGGTGAGAGGAAGAACAGGTTAGGGAGGCAGAGACAGGTTGGGCTGTTTTTGGGATGCAGTGGGGGGAGGGGAAGAACTGGGCTGGTTTTGGGATGCGGTAGGGGAAGGGGAGATTTTGAAGCTTGTGAAGTCCACATTGATACCATTGGGCTGCAGGATTCCCAAGCGGAATATGAGTTGCTGTTCCTGCAACCTTCGGGTGGCATCATTGTGGCACTGCAGAAGGCCCATGATGGACATGTCATCTAAAGAATGGGAGGGGGAGTGGAAATGGTTTGCGACTGGGAGGTGCAGTTGTTTATTGCGAACCGAGTGGAGGTGTTCTGCAAAGCGGTCCCCAAGCCTCCGCTTGGTTTCCCCAGTGTAGAGGAAGCCACACCGGGTACAGTGGATGCAGTATACCACATTGGCAGATGTGCAGGTGAACCTCTGCTTAATATGGAAAGTCATCTTGGGGCCTGGGATAGGGGTGAGGGAGGAGGTGTGGGGGCAAGTGTAGCATTTCCTGTGGTTGCAGGGGAAGGTGCCAGGTGTGGTGGGGTTGGAGGGCAGCGTGGAGTGAACAAGGGAGCCACGGAGAGAGTGGTCTCTCCGGAAGGCAGACAAGGGTGGGGATGGAAAAATGTCTTGGGTGGTGGGGTTGGATTGTAGATGGCAGAAGTGTCGGAGGATGATGCGTTGTATCCGGAGGTTGGTGGGGTGGTGTGTGAGAACGATGGGGATCCTCTTGGGGCGGTTGTGGCGGGGGCGGGGTGTGAGGGATGTGTTGCGGGAAATGCAGGAGATGCGGTCAAGGGCGTTCTCGACCACTGTGGGGGGAAAGTTCTGGTCCTTGAAGAACTTGGACATTTGGGATGTGCGAGAGTGGAATGCCTCATCGTGGGAGCAGATGCGGCGGAGGCGGAGGAATTGGGAATAGGGGATGGAATTTTTGCAGGAGGGTGGGTGGGAGGAGGTGTATTCTAGGTAGCTGTGCGAGTCGGTGGGCTTGAAATGGACATCAGTTACAAGCTGGTTGCCTGAGATGGAGACTGAGGGGTCCAGGAAGGTGAGGGATGTGCTGGAGATGGCCCAGGTGAACTGAAGGTTGGGGTGGAAGGTGTTGGTGAAGTGGATGAACTGTTCGAGCTCCTCTGGGGAGCAAGAGGCGGCGCCGATACGGTCATCAATGTAACGGAGGAAGACGTGGGGTTTGGGGCCTGTGTAGGTGCGGAAGAGGGACTGTTCCACGTAACCTACAAAGAGGCAGGCATAGCTGGGGCCCATGGCCACCCCCTTTGTCTGTAGGAAGTGGGAGGAATTGAAAGAGAAGTTGTTGAGGGTGAGGACGAGCTTGGCTGGGCGGATGAGGGTGTCGGTGGAGGAGGATTGGTTGGGCCTGCAGGACTGGAAGAAGCGGAGGGCCTTGAGGCCACATGCATGCGGAATGCAGGTGTATAGGGACTGGACATCCATGGTGAAAATGAGGTGTTGGGGGCCAGGGAATTAGAAGTCCTGGAGGAGGTGGATAGCGTGGGTGGTGTCACGGACGTAGGTGGGGAGTTCCTGGACCAAAGGGGAGAAAATGGAGTCCAGATAGGTGGAGATGAGTTCGGTGGGGCAGGAGCAGGCTGAGACGATGGGTCGACCAGGGTAGGCAGGTTCGTGGATTTTGGGAAGGAGATAGAAACAGGCCGTGCGGGATTGGGGAACAATAAGTTTGGAGGTATAAATAGTGTTTCTTCTGTTGTTTTATACCATTTGAAAATGATGAGCAGGAAAGGACAATCTGAACCATCCCACCTTTGGTATTATATGGGGTGAGCATGCACTGCCAAAATAGCAGTGACATGAGTAGCACTCAGTGTTAACTATACAGCAACTTCAGAGGCTGTTAACATTTGTCGGCAGCAGGAAGAGCCTCAACCTATGAGGCACAAGGAATGATTTTCAATCCCCTCCCCTCTTTGCCTCAGCATCAAATAAGAGGACTCTATCACGAGGCTATTCTGACCAAACTCGCCTAAATTAAACGCCTTTTTTTCAGTTCCAGTCATTCTCATCGTAGATTCATTGAGTCATACAGCTTAGAAACAGACCCTTCGGACCACCATGATTATGCTGAGCAACAAACTCTAATTTACACTAACTGCATATACCTGCTCTTAGTCCACAGCTGTCAATGTCCCGGCATTTTAAGTACTCGTCCAGATGCTTCTTAAAATTTGCAGGAGTACCTGCCTCTACCAGCCTCTCAGACAGCTTTTCTACCATCCTATGTGTGAAAACATTTTTTCTCAGATCTCCTTGAAATATGTGCTCCTCGCCTTAAACTTATGTCCCCTGGTCTTAGGCACATTGAGCATAGGGAAGAGAGTCTCACAATCTACTCTGTGTCTATGCCTCTCATAATTCTGTATATCTCAGTCAGATACGCCCTCAGCCTGCTCTGATCTAAGGAAAACAAACCCAACCAATCCAGTCTCTCCTCATTACTGAGGCTTTCCATCCCAGACAACATCCAGGTAAATCTCCTCTGCACCCTCTCCAATGCAATCATGTCCTTCTGATATTTTGGCAACCGGAATTACACACAGTATTTCACCTGTGGTATAATTGATGTTTTATAAAATTGTAACAAGTCTTCCCTGCTCCTTCCACTATAAACCCACTGACTCCCATAGCTACCTGGACTATGTATCCTTGCACCCTGCTTCCTGTGAAGACTCTAGCCCATTCTCTCAGTTCCTCCATCTCCGTCACATATGTTCAGATGAGGCCAACTTCGACAAGCGAGCCTCCAACATGTCCACTTTCTTCCTCAACCAAGGATTCCCCAGCATTGTTGTTGACAGGGCCCTCACCCAGGTCCGACCATCTCCCACACTTCTGCCCTCACCCCTTCTCTTCCCTCCTGCAATAGCGATAGCGACCCCTTGTCCTTACCTACCATCCCACCAGCATCCACATCCAGAAGATCATCAGACGCCATTTCCGCCACCTCCAGCGAGATGCCACCACCAGACACATATTCCCCTCCCCTCCCTTGTCTGCCTTCTGCAGCGACCCACTCCCTCTGGGACACCCTGGTCCACACATCCTTCACTCCCAACACACTCCACGGCCCCACAGCATCTTCCCCTGCAACAAGGTGTAACACCTGCCCATTTACCTCCTCCATCCATAGTATCCAAGAGCCCAAACGTACCTTCTAGGTGAAACAATACTTCACCTGCATTTGCTGCTCACAATGTCGTCTCCTCGACATTGGGGAAAGGAAGCGTAGACTGGGTGACTGCTCACGGAACATTTATATTCTGCTCGCAAAATAGACCCTGAGCTTCCAGTTGCCTGCCATTTTTCTGCACCACCCTGTTTCCCGGCCCATATCTCTGTCTCTGGCTTGCTGCACTGTTCCAGCGAAGTTCAACGCAAGCTGGAGGAACAACACCTCATTTTCCACTAGGGGACTCTGCAGCCCCCGGACTCAATATCAATAATTTTTTGGCCTAAACTCTCCCATGTCTTCGCCCCTTACCCCACACACCAGGCCTTATTATCACAAAGCCTGCCATTACACACTACCTACTGTTAGTCACTAACAGTCCTCATTAACAGCTAATCACCCTCCCAGCCAGATCATAATCAACTCGCTTGTCTGTCAACTGCTCTCCTCTGTCTTTGGACTCTATGCTAACATTTACTCCCTTCCCCAACCCCCTATATTTTCTGCATATAGACTGGCTTTTCCCAGCTACCATCAGTTCTGAGGAAGGGCCACCTGGCCCGAAATGTGAACCAGACTTGCTAAGCTTTTCCAGCAACTTCTGTTTTTGTTTCTGATTTACGGCATCCGCAGTCCTTTTGGTTTTCCCTGCTTCTATATCCTACAGCCCCAGCTAAAGAAGACATGAATCCCATACGCCTTCTTCATCACCCTGTCTGCCTGTGCTGATACCTTCAGGGTTCTATGGATGTGTACACCAAGGTCACTTCGTCCCTCAGTTCTCCGTAGGGACCTACCATTCACTGTGTGTATCCTTCTCTTATTAGACTTTTGAGAATGTATCACCTCACACTTGTTGGGATTAAAATCTACTGGCCATTGTTCTGCCCAGTTTTTCAGCTGATCAATATCAGACTGTAGCCTGAGGCCATTCTCTATCAACGACATAACCATAATTTGTATCATCTGCAAGCTCACTAATTACACCTTCTACATTCGCATCCAAGTTGTGAATGTACAAAGGTCCCAGCACCGAGGCTTGTGGTACACTGCCGGTCACATGTTTCTAATCACAAAAACAACCCTCCACCTTCACAAAATAAAAACCAAAAGAACTGCAGATCCTCTATCCTAACACTTTGGCACTTATTCGGAAGGCAAGTTTGGATCCAGTTTGTCAACTTGACTTGGATCCCACAGGGTCTTACATTTGGCACGGCCTTCCATATGGGACCTTGTCAAAGGCCTTACTGAAGTCCACGCAAACCACATCAACTGCCCTAGATTCATCAATATATATATTCACCTTTCCAAAACATACAATTAAACCAGTCAGAAAGGATCTTCCTCTAACAAATCTGTACTGACTATCCCTGATCAATCCTTGCCTTTCCAACTATTGACTAATCTTGTCCTTCAGAATTGTTTCAAATAATTTCCCTATCACTGACATCAAACATATTGCTCTGCAATTATCTGGCCTATTCCTGCTGCCCTTCTTGAACAAAAGATCCACATTAGCTATCCTCCAGTCACCTGGCACTTTACTTGCGACCAGTGAAGTATTAAATATCTCCTTCAGTCCCCTCCCCTGCCTCCCATAGCAGCCTAGGATACATCTTACCAGCTCCTGGGGATGTATGCACTTTAATGCCTGCTAAAACATCTAATAGCTCCTCCTTATTAATCTTACTGCGGGCTAGAACCTCACTATCCTAACTGAAATCCCCAGCTACACTGTCTTTCTCCCCTGTGAACACAGGTGAGAAGTATCATTTAAGACCTCATCCACATCCACTGGCTCTATGTACAGCTTGTCTCTTTGGTGTCTGAAAGGTACCACCATTTCCCTTGCACTCAAAAGAATTTATAAAATGCCTTGGAACTTTCCTTAATCCTATCAACCGAAGACATTTCTTGCCCCTCTTTGCCTTCCTCATTTCTTTTTCAAGCAATCTCCGACACTCTATAGACTGTTGAAGGGCCTCCCTGTTTTAAAGCGCTGGGCCTGACACATGCTTCCTTCTTTTTCTTTATCAAATTCTCAAAATCATTTGATATTCAGCATTCCCTGGACATTCTGTCCTTGCCCTTCGCTCTTTGAGGAGCATATTTACCCTGAATTCTCACTGTATTACTTTTAGAAGACTCCCACTTTCCAAATGTAGACATACTTGCGAGAAGCTGCTCCCAGTTTATGTTTCAGAGATAGTAGATATTGCAGATGCTGGAGAATCTGAGATAACAAGGTGTAGAGCTCGATGAACACAGCAGGCCAAGCAGCATCAGAGGTGCAGGAAGGCTGACATTTCGGGCCTAAAGGGTCTAGGCCCAAAACGTTAGCTTTCCCGCTCCTCTGGTGCTGCTTGGCCTGCTGTGTTCATCCAGCTCGACATGTTATCCCAGTCTATGTTTGTGTGATCCTAACTAATGATACTGAAACTGGCCTTGCACCAATTTAGACACTTAACATGTGTACTATCCTTATCCCTTTCATAAATGACTTTGAAACTTATTGTCACTATCCCTAACATGCTCGACCACTGAAACCTTAACCACTTGACCAGCTTCATCCCCTTAGATAAGGTTGAGCACTGCCCCATCTCCACTGAGACTAATCATATACTGGCATAAAAAGCTCTCCTGAATGCATTTTCAAAATTCTACCCCATCTAATCCTTTCACACTGAGGCAATCCCAGTTAATGTTAGCAAAGTTAAAATCTGCTACAACAACATCTGTTCCGTTATTTCCATCGGCTGTTGGGAGACCTGTCGTACAATCCCTGCAAAGTAATCATCTTTTTTTTTATTTCTACACTAACCAGTTGGCCTCATTTACAGACCTTTTCAGAGCATCGTCCCTCATTACTGCAGTGATATTTTCCTTTATCAATAATGCAATGACCTTTCTTACCTGCCCACCTCCTATTTGAGGTTTGACAATGGACAGGAAAACCCAGTCTCTGCTTTGTGACCCTTTCGCTGCTGTTCAAAATGGCCCCAAGTCCTGAAGATCTGATGGGCTTCAAACATGGGGCTTCTCCGACATCTCTCCAGTCTTGCTGCTTGCCTTTTTCACTCTAAGGTGAGTGATATGCAAGACTCACTTCTTGCTGCCCATCCAGCTGATGTAGGAACAGGAGACAAACTGGGTAGGGTACTGGGGGTGGTGGTGCATGCTTGTATATTACTCTCATTTCAGTCAAATGAAATCACAACGCTACATCAGGTGAGTTTCAAACTTCAAACCCACCACAGAAAGCCCCATGACACTACAAAGGGTGGCAGAAAATCAGTATTTTGAGTTTCTACCTTAATTTATTCGGCAATCCAGCTGCATTTGCACCAATCTTGACAGCAGGCTTTTGTTGATAAAATTAGAAACACTGCCTTTCCCCCATCAAAGACAACACAATAACTCATGGGCAGCAGATTGGAGAAACATTCAGATCCATAACATCAGTGGGGAATGTAAAGGCCACGCATTGATTGGCACACCAGGATAGCACAGCTGCCTGTCGCGCGAAAGAATTCATCTAAAAGTTAGATGGGTTTTAGTTTAATAAAGCATAAAGGTGAGCAAGCGCCCACCATACAAACAAGAAAAAACATTGGAAGCAATTTACAGCTCGGAGAACGAAAATAGTGGCACCAAGAATGGCAAACAGTGAAGGTATGTCACAAATATGACTGGTAGTTGGGGGAAGCGCAGTCAGTGGAAGTTCAGGCAGGATGGAGGGAGGGAGGTTCCCTGATGTATAGTACGGTGACTGCAGGTTCTGAAAGCAACTCAGCGCAGAATACCAGCTTACATATTTTAGAACTTTTAAATAGATGGCTGAGGACCATGGAATAATATCTTTTGTTCCTTTTTAGAGAGAAGGGGCCTTACCTTTTACATAGAACATAGAACATAGAACATTACAGCACAGTACGGGCCCTTTGGCCCTCGATGTTGTACCGACCTCAAGCCCATCTAACCTACACTATTCCATGTACATCCATATGCTTATCCAATGACGACTTAAATGTACCTAAAGTTGGTGAATCTACTACTGTTGCAGGCAAAGCGTTCCATTCCCTTACTACTCTCTGAGTAAAGAGACTACCTCTGACATCTGTCCTATATCTTTCACCCCTCAATTTAAAGCTATGCCCCCTCGTGCTCGCCATCACCATCCTAGGAAAAAGGCTCTCCCTAGCCACCCTATCTAACCCTCTGATTATTTTATATGTTTCAATTAAGTCACCTCTCAACCTTCTACTCTCTAATGAAAACAGCCCCCAGTCCCTCAGCCTTTCCTCGTAAGACCTTCCCTCCATACCAGGCAACATCCTAGCAAATCTTCTCTGCACCCTTTCCAAAGCTTCCACATCCTTCTTATAATGCAGTGACCAGAACAGTACGCAATATTCCAAGTGCGGCTGCACCAGAGTTTTGTACAGCTTCATCGTAACCTCTTGGTTCCGGAACTCGATCCCTCTATTAATAAAAGCTAAAACACTGTATGCCTTCTTAACAGCCCTGTCAACCTGGGTGGCAACTTTCAAGGATCTGTGTACATGGACACCGAGATCTCTCTGCTCATCTACACTACTAAGCATCTTACCATTAGCCCTGTACTTTGCCTTCCGGTTGCTCCTACCGAAGTGCATTACCTCACACTTGTCTGCATTAAACTCCATTTGCCACCTCTCAGCCCAGTTCTGCAGCTTATCTATGTCTCTCTGCAACCTACAGCATCCTTCGTCACTATCCACAACTCCACCGACCTTAGTGTCGCCTGCAAAGTTACAAACCCATCCTTCTACAGCCTCATCCAGGTCATTTATAAAAATGACAAACAGCAGTGGACCCAACACCGACCCTTGTGGTACACCACTAGTAACTGGTCTTCAGGATGAACATTTCCCATCAACTACCACCCTCTGTCTTCTTTCAGCAAGCCAATTTCTGATCCAACTGCTATATCTCCCACAATTCCATTCCTCCGCATTTTGTACAATAGCCTACTGTGGGGAACCTTATCGAACGCCTTGGTGAAATCCATATACACCACATCAACCGGTTTACTCTCATCTACCTGTTTGGTCACCTTCTCAAAGAACTCAATAAGGTTTGTGAGGCACGACCTTCCCTTCACCAAACCGTGCTGACTATCCCTAGTCAATTTATTCTTTTCTAGATGATTATAAATCCTATCCCTTATAACCTTTTCCAACACTTTACCAACAACTGAGGTAAGGCTCAGGTAAGGTCTGTAATTACCAGAGCTGTCTCTACTCCCCTTCTTGAACAGGGGAACCACATTTGCTATCCTCCAGTCATCTGGCACTATTCCTGTAGACAATGACGAGATAAAGATCAATGCCAAAGGCTCGGCAATCTCCTCCCTGGCTTCCCAGAGGATCCGAGGATAGATCCCATCCGGCCCAGGGGACTTATCTATCTTCACCTTCTGAAGGATTTCGAATACCTCTTCCTTGTGAACCTCAATCCCACCTAGTCTAGTAGCCTGTTCATAGAAAACATTTAGTTTTAGCCATTCATGGGATGTGCAAATTGCTGGCTGGGCCAATATTTATTGCCCATTCCTACCTGCCCTTGAGAAGGTAGTGGTGAGCTGCAGTCCATGTGCAAAAGGTGAACCCACAATGCTATTAGGGAGCAAATTCCAGGATTTTGACCCAGTGGCACTGAAGAAACAGTGATATCATAGAATCCTTACAGTGTGAAAACAGGCCCTTCGGCCCCACAAGTCCACACAAAAGCACAGAGCATCCCACCCAGACCCATCCCCCTATAACCCATCTAATCTACACATCCCTGAACATTACGGGCAATTTAGCATGGCCAATCCACCTAACCTGCACATCTTTAAACTGTTGGGGAAAACTCACGTCGACACCGGGAGAATGTGCAAACACTACACAGACAGTCACCAGAGGCTGAAACAAACCCGGGTCCCTGGTGCTGTGAGGCAGCAGTGCTAATCACTGAGCCACCGTGCGCCCTTATGCTTCCAAGTCAGCAAGCTGAGAGGTTTGAAAGGGAACGTCCGGGTGGTGGCGTTCTCTACCACCCTTGTCCTTTTAGTGATCAATGCATGTCATCTGGATGTCCAATCTTTCTTTTTGAGAAAAGTTATTTGAAATCTTATTCTTTTTTAGTTAGCTTCCCATGGGGAGGCAAGAGGGGAATGGAGAAAACTGTAAGAAACTGGGTGAGTTGGGAGTTGTGGGAGGGAAAGCAGAATTGAGAAGAGAGAATAATGTGGGAGAAGAAAGCATGGGTGGACAAGGGTAAAGAAGGAGGGGCAGAGAGAGAGCTTGGAAGCAAAGGAAGGGACAAACACATAAGCAATAAGCAAGCAGTGTGAAGGTACTAGTGAATATAGAGGCTGTTTTTGAGTGAAGATGGGGGCAATTAGCCAAACTTGGCCTCAGCAGAAGAAAGGTATTGCTGTCCATCAGAAAGATTTTTCTATATCCAATTTTGTCCTTGGCATAGGAATGTTTCTGGATGAATGGTAGAGTTGGTGAATTAAGCAGCATATGGGAACATTGGTAGGAGATGTCATGTGAAAATATATTTGCCAGTATCTTAAAAGGAGGGAAAGGAAAATCCAGAATTCATGACCTGTAGTCTAACATCAACAGTAAGGGCAATTATAGAGCTTATTGTGAAGAATGTTACAACAGGACATTTAGAAAATAACAATGGAATGATACAAAGTCAACATGAATTTATGAAAGGGAACCTTGTTTGACAAACTTGCTGAAGTCCTTTTGAAGACATTACTAGTAGAATAAAAAAGAGAGGAACAGTGGGTATGGCGTATTTGGGTTTTCAGAATGTTTTTGATAAAATCCCATGTAAGAGATTGTTGAGCAAAATCAAAGCATATGGGAATGCTGCAAGATACTGACTTGGACTGAGAATTGGTCAATAGAGAGGAAACAATTTGGGAATGTATGAACAATTTTCAAAGGGGAAGGCGGTGACAGCGGGGTACTGTGGGGATCTGTGCTTGGGTCCTAACCATTCACAAAATGAGTGTGAACTTGTCTACTTTTGTCAGGAAAAAAAAGTGTAAGATTAGATATGTTAATGTTCAAAGGAAACAGGGCACCCTTGTACTTTCATCATTGAAAGCAAGCGTGAGGAGTACCGAGTGGTTAGGAAGGCAACTGATATGTTGGCCTTCATTCAAGGTGGCGGTTGAGTACAGGACGAAGGAAGTCTTACTGCAGCTGTATGGGGCTTTAGTAAAACTGCACCTGGAGCATTGTGTGCAGTTTTGGTCTCCTTACCTAAGAAAAGATATACTTGGCAAAGGGAGTGTGCAGTGAAGGTTCAGTGGACTGATTCCTGGGATGGCAGGCTTGTTGTGTGAAGGGAGATTGCATCAATTAGACTGGCATTCAATGGAGCATGCTCTTGACCAGAGGTTTCCAGAATAAGGGGCACTGTCTCAGGATACAGAATTGGGCATTTTGGACTCAGGTGGAGAGAAATATCTTCACTCGGAGGGTGGTGAACCAGTGGAATTCTTTGCCACAGAAGGATGAGGAGGTAAAGTAATTGGATATATTTAAGCAAAAATAAATACCTTATAAGGGGAATTGATTTTCCTAGTTCCCTCTTCCCACTTCCTTCTCAGGGTGGTCCTTGAGGGCATCCTGCTTCATTTCATGGTCCTTGTGGGAAAAAAAAGATCTTTCTCTACCTGCCCTGCTAATTCTCCCAGCACTGTATTGTCATTCCGGAACTCCATGTCCCATCAGTCCTGGTGGTGTCAACTTTGCAATAATTTACATTGCAGCTACCATTTAAGGTGCAGGCTACTTTCAAGAGGGACATACTGACTGTCCACACTTTGGACAAACAACGCAGCCAGCAGCCTCTGAGATCTCAGGCTGGATGACAGAGAAGTGTATCTGCTCAGGCCAACACCACAACATTGCAATCATGTCGGTGAAGAGGGATTAAGAGCATTTTCTGGGATCCAGCGGAATAGGCATGGATGTAGGCTGGTCACAATTTGTGATCCCTACTCCTAAAACCAGGAGCAACTCAATATTTTACCCAATCACTCCTATTTAAACCACAATATACAATGTTACTGATTGATACCACTTCTTTCCTATAACTACCGCATTGTCCTGACTGACCTTCCTTCAGAGAATTCAGTAAAGTTGGTCAAAAATGATGTCCTTGTGCTATGTTTTCAGATTTTAGATATTTTTATGTCTTTGATCTATGGAGTGGAATTTAATGGTTGACCATTGGTAAGGAGCGAGGTAAGTAAGGTTATAACTTAAACAGCATTGTATCACTGTACCTCTGCAATTTCTTTCCTAACTCCATTTAATCTGTACAGATGTGATCCATCTGGACCAGGAGCTTATACAATCCAAGTCTGAGTTCCTCACCAATGATCTCCCCCATCTGTTTTGATCTCTTATTCTTATCAATGTCATACCCACCATATCAATTAGTTTCCCTGGTAAATAGTAAGATTATTAGCATTTTGCCTTTTTGCTCTCATTTCTCCTGTATATCTTTTCTGGGGGGAGTTATTCTTCATCTCTGGAAACTTCTTTAGCTTTACTTAACCATTTTCAGCCCAAGGTATCAATTTGGCAGTGAAAAGGGTCACACCTTGTCAGGAAGTGGCTCCCCCATTGATACCTTACAAACCAATCGCATAGATCAAGAGAATGAATGATTACAGTTCCCTTGGAGAAACTGGAGAAGAGGGCTGTTCGCCTTTGAGTGGTGAAAGCAAAAAGAAGTTTTGAAATAGATGTTTAAAATCAGAAAGTGTTTCGTTATGGTAAGTAAAGATTATCTATTTCCAATGGTTGATAGCCAGAGGGCATAGCTTTGACATGATTGACAAAAGAACCAGAGACAGCATGAAGTTATTTTATGTGGAACAAGCAGCTGGAATTCAGAATCCACTATCTGATAGACAGCTGGACAAAAGTGGATAGGATCTTTCAAAGGGAATTACTTCTCATCTTCCTACCACCTTTTTCAATTTCCCAGACTATTTCTACCAATGGAATATCCATGAATATCAATTGCAATATTTGCCTTTCTATACCAGCTTGGCAGATTTTAGGATGAATTTCACTGAAAAACAGTAGAAACCGTTGAAAACTCTTGTCCATGACATGCAGTAGCTTCCAATTGTAATCTCATGAAAAAGTATCCAGGATCCAAACATTTGTTCCAAGAGAGATGCCATGTTAGTGTATTTCTCCTAATCTAGTTTACTACGTATGCTCCTCAAAGGGAGTCTGCTCTACAGTGGCAACGCAAGGCAACAATGAAGTGATCGCTTGGCCGAAGGTCAGGATTTGGACTTCCTGAGCATCACAACTTTGGTCTCACCCTCACCCGTCCACCAATCTCTGTCCTTCCTCACTGTCTCCGTATGGAATTCGGTATTGATTAAAAAAAACACAAGCCACAAGTTCAGCCAACAAATCTTCTCCAGACCAGCACACATTCAAGCAGGAAAAGCCATTCCACTCTCCATAACTCCTCTTGTCTGGCTTTGATAATGTCACAAACGGACAGCCTCTCGCAAACTGCCTTTCATGAATCTTCACGAGTTGTTAATCTATACAGCAATCTTTTTGCTGCTGAATTTCATATCTTGTGTTATACCAATCTTCACTGGTGATTTATATTTATGTCAATGCACAATTCTATTACACACCTACTCCTGTATTCTCAATTTCCTGTATTATTCTTTTTGTGGTTAAGTAATAAAATTTCTTTATAAATCCCAATACCTAATCTGTGGCCTGTCACCTCACATTTATGATCTATAACAAAAATGTGCATTAATGCTTATTCGTATGACAGTCCACAAAGCTGGCACATTGATTGCATCCAAAAATCTCCTGTCTGTATTCCCAAATGCATCTGAGCTCCACTCTGATTCACTGAGCAGGAACATAGTTATAAGATTAAGGCCTAAAGCCTTCCACTCTAATGTATTTTTTTTGGAAGTGCTGGGGTGGGGATGGGTGAAATGCTACAATCAAATCATGTCTGGACTGTGGTTAAGTCTGTCTGCAGAAGCAGCTGCCACTCAACAAAGCCAATACTTGAAAAAATATCAGCCAGTATCTGTTTCTAACAGTATAAAACCATGGTTCCACTCATTTCATTGTGCAGACTGCAGCTGTGAGAAAGGGAACATTTGAAATCAGTGCATTAAAGGCATGATACAATTTTCTTTTTAATTCAATCACAGGTTGTGGGCATTGCTGGCAAGAGTCAGAACATAATGCCTATTGCACCACAATGAATTCTCAGACCACATCAGGGAATAGTTAAGAGCGTGTAGGTCTGGAGTTACATGTAGGACTGATTAGTTAAGGGCAGCAGATATCTCTGCACAAATACGCCCAAAGAATATTCATGAACCTGATGGGTTTTTAGGAAAATCTGATGGTTACCTGGCCTTTCTTATTGATACGAGTTTGATGAATAAGGTACGTTTAAAAGTCACCATTGCACTGCCCCAAACTCATACCTTTGAATCAGTATCCAGGTCTCAGGATTATGATATAATATACACTGTACCCCCGCAACAGTCAGGAACTGCTGCATTGATGATCATGCACAAGCCTGGACTTCTGTTTTCGGGCCAGGAGTGCTGAGTCAGCAAGCCCTGCCTGGGAAATCATGGCGTGGGAGTTGGCATATTTATTCCAGGATGGCAGTGCTCCCAGGGAGTTGGGCTCAGCACCTCTGAAAGAATAAAGGACACCAGCTATGACATAGGCTTGGTCCATGTCATAATGTCATGATGCTGAAGACTCTAAAAAAGAATAAAACATAGAGACACTTCCAGCCCTTACCTCCTCCCCGTACCGTGCAGCCTGCCAACAGACCTACTCCCACCATGACCTAACCATGCCAACTCATCATCTTCTGCTCACCCCATTTTCCTAACACACAACTTCAAGTCCTTTATAATCCTTATGTAGTTATGCCCCTCTCCCTAATCCACCTGTGGCATTTATGGCAAAGCTCTCCATAACGGTAAAAATCCAACCCACAGTGTTTCATAACCAACACAAGGTTGAAATTAATGTTCTGTCTGTGCATGGACTTAGATTTTCATTCTTATAACTGGAGTTGGCATTTAAACAAATGTGGAGTATTTTCCATTTAATGCAAGTTTGATGAGGCTTAAGAATAAATGCCCCTGCAACTCAAGCAATGCCAGGGAGATTAATTTCACCATGTTCTCACCCAGAGAAACCCAGTTGATATACAACCTTCAGACCTGCACTTATTTCACTGGGTTCTTCACAGCCCACTTGTAAACCAGCCCAACTATTGAAGGAATAATTACCATACTAATACGAATTAATTTAGAAACTTTGGAAGAGACAAATTGTCTAAATTATGCAAGAAAACTTTTGAGCATTATATTGGACAAACAACTACTTTGTGACAATTTCAGAAAAGTTGAATCTTGGCAGTCATTCACCATATTTCAATTCTAGTTGATCACTGTCTTTCATTGGACTTTTCTTCCACACACCTGAAATCTGAAAGGTACAAAAGGTATTATTGCTAACTCTGCACAGCTATCCTCACAAATGCCCTCCTTTTGATAGATACTGTGCATTGGTAAGGACTGGAGGAATGAAACACAACAGATTCTTCTTTTATCAGTGGTGGTCATGTGTTTAATACCATACTGCTCCAAATGATAGAACATTCTGCGAATGTTTTACAGAAGAGAATATTATCTGTGAAAGGACTCGCCATGGATCTTGTGCAACTACCAATGGAAAAAGTGTGTTCATTATTTTTGATCTTGCTTGTCAGTGATATTTAACCAGAATATTATTTTGTATACGAACTTCTCTTAAATTGCTTGCAATCTCCCTGCAAGTCATTCATATAATTTTGAAATTGTATTTTAAACATAAAGGGTGAGAAGTAAAGGGATAAAATGGCTTAGGCCAGGAAATCCAGAACGTAGGGGCAAGGCAGCTGAAAGTACAGTGTCAATGGTAGAGCAATAAAAATTAGAGATGATTACATACCATATTATGTTTATATTATAATCCAGAGTACATTTTAATAACTTGGCAAAATGGCAGCTGAATCACAATATCAGCAATTCTTTCTTCTTTCATAGGATGTGGTCATCACTGGCATTTGTTGTCTATCTCTAATTGGTCTTGTTCCGAGTTGTTCCCTAGGGCATTTCAAAAGACTGTTAAGAGTCAGCGCATTGCCGTTGGTCTGGGAATTGTTGCTGTGCATCTGGAGTCATAAGTAGGCTGCACAAGGTAATGATAGCATGTTTCCATCCCTCGGTAATAAGCTAGAGGGAACTGAATGTCAATCAATGAATTTCATGATCACCATAACTGGGACTAGCTTTTGATGCCATATTTATTGGGTGAATTTAAATTCTACCAGATGTAGGCCTTGTTATGTTCTGAGCATCCCAATATTGCATTGTGGGAGGGGTTATGAGTGGTGTAAGATATCTGAATATGCAGGGACCCAATGTTGTTTCAATATCATGACTGTGGATCATAATTAAACTTTAACTCCAACCCATGATTTTTACAGGACCAACAGATACAGCCATAATGATCACGAATTTAGATTCAGTGGCTCTCTAAAGAAAGAGACCCTGGAATGTCACACCCTCCAAGGTGTCAAGGAATCTTCAACAAATGATAAAGTCAGAAATGAGCTCCCATCTGAACTGTAATCTCCCAAACAGCAATCCTGATGGAAGAAAAGCCAACACTTGGGAAACAGACATTTATCTGTCATCCCTATCAAGAATACAAAAGACTGCTGCTGTTTCTCTGATCTGCAGTCATTCAGTCTGTATCAGTCCTCTTTTTTAAGAAAAGTACATCAGAATTAATGTTCTATTTGTCCATGGGTGAGCCAGGGTGATGATCTACGATCACGAAACTGAAACGAGCATTACGCCTTTTGCATATTCCAATACCTTACATTTTTTTGAACATCCTATCCCATCACAACATAATATCAAGGTGTTTAGAACATAACTAAGTCTATATGCAACCAAACACATGGTATTTAATAGGGTTCACTACAAACCACAACTGGCCAGCTAAGTGTCTAACTTAACCTTGTCAGAAGTTGGAGCTAGTTGGAAGCAAAGCTTCTTCCCCCATCTCACGTTAAACCCACTAAAGTGCAACCAACCATTGTTCTACAAAACTCTCACTGCAGAACACTGAAGGATTTGGAACCAATATGAAAGACTGACATTAAATGAATGCTTTCAATATAAGAAATAACAGTCAATTATTACTGTTACTAAATGCCAGTTCAAACATGGTGTGTGTGTGCCAGTGGAAGTAGGTGTTTTAGTGTATGAGCCTCTATCCAAGTGCTAGTGTTCTGCAAAAGTCATGGCCAATGAACCACCATTAGTCATCCCAGTGTTGAAGGTAAAGGACTCTCTTGCTCTGAGTGTGAGAAACCAGCAAGACAATCAAAAGAAAACAGGACAACATTATTTTTAGTCACTAGCAAAGCCAAATCCCAAGATTGACTTTTTAATTATTAGCATTCCACAATCTGCTCTGTATGAATAACCCACAGAAATTGAAGTATATATCTCCTAACAGCATATATCATTTAACTTTTATCAATGTGTGGACATGTGTGTGTGTGCATGCATGTGTGTGTGTGTGTGCGTGTATGTGTGTGTGTTGCATTCTTCTTGAGTTTAGTACTAGTAGTTCATTCTTCATTCAAAAAAATGCTATCTTCATTTAAAACACAAATTCATTTAATCTGAAAGAGAGATATCCATAAGAAATGGGACCCTTTTGAAATTAATCTTGTTGTGATCATCCTAGGGGTGAGTGAATAAAGAAGGGAGTCCAGTTCGTCCCTTCTCAGTCAGGACCTTGACCATTTCAGGTATCCTATCTGGAAATGAAATAACTCAGGGTCTGATAAGTAACTAGAAATGATAACTTTGTTTTAAAATCACATTCGGTGGATGGCACATTAGCAGTCCATAATGAGAATGTGTTTTTCACTCTCCTGTGGGCTTACAAGGCCTCATAATGCCTGGAAGCATATCCTTCTGTCCAACTCGTCCATGCCGGCCAGGTTTCCCAAACTAAACTTGGCCCACTTTCCTGTGTTTGGCCCATACCTCTCTAAACATTTCTTATTCAAGTACCTATCCAAGTGTCCAAATTAAATGTTGTAACTGCACCTACATCTACCACTTGCTCAGGCAGTTCATTCCACATACGAACTGCCCTGTGTGAGGAAGTTGCCTCACAGGTCCCTTTTAAACCTTTCTCCTCTCAACTTAAAAATATGCCCTCTGGTTTTGAACTCCCCATCCCTAGGGAAAAAGGCTTTTTATATTCACCTTATCCATGCCCCTCATGATTTTACAAACTCCTATAAGATCAGTCCGCAACAATGAATTAAAAAAGTCTATGTGCTGCGATGTTATTGTTCTAACACTAAAGCTGCTCCCCTTTTAGTTCACTACCAATCCCATGGAAAATGACAACAATCTCTGTTTATATTTAAAAAATTGCTTGGCTATTCAAGTTATGGGGAGAAATGCACAAGCTGAAAGATTTATACTTTTAACAAAATAAAATGCCACCCTGCCTCCACTTCGGATTCAGTGAGAATAAACATTGGAACCTGTGAGCAAACATCAGCTGACAGTGCAAGGCACCTGAATGATCCACATTAACAAATATTTACCACCTGAGCAGGGGTCAGAATGATCTTGGAAATGAAAATCAATCCAGTTATTAAATGGCTACCCTCAGCCTGGATTCTTGGCTTTGTGCCATTAACTGTGTGGCATCATAATACAAAGACATTCAGATTGAGACATTGAATATTTTTCATCTCCTTAACTTGCCTCCATTCTGCTCAAGGTGGATTGAACAGTCAATACACTGTTCCAGTTACAGCTTTTTCTGTGTCATATTAATTATTCAATGTGCATGCACCAGTTTTCACACACTGCACAATGAATAAAGTTATATTAGTTAAGACCACTTGTGACTTAATAAGAAAGGATGTTTGGTATTAAAAGTTGATTTTCACCTCCATGCAATTCCAAGATGTTGTTCAAAGCAGTAAACAATGGATTTTCCTTGTAATCGAGGCATAAAGACCAAAGAAACATATAAAAAAAACTGAATTTCATTTTAATGTTATTTTGGAATTCTCACAACAAAGTTGTGCCAATTGCAGTTGCAAAAAGTGTATGGTCTTCAAGAATTGGGAATCCATGCATTTGAGACCCATTCAGTCCAATAACTTGACATAAATTCATTTGGAGTTAACACACATCACAACCAAGAGACAACAGCAGAAGTGATGCTGAAAGTTAGCTATTTAATCCCTTCCTATGCAAAAATGTATACGTGCGCATTGACATGGTCATGGACATAATCCAAGACCACCTTGGACATATTAAGCTTTTACTTTCCAATATGTGTTGTGTTTTCTTTAACAGAAGACTGATGCAACCAAAATAACTGCAGATGTAATCTAAGGTTGCCAGAAGGGAGGAAGAGGAAGAGAGAGAGAGAGAAAGAGAGGGAGGCTGAATCTGGAATATCACACTTACAAGATGCTAAAGAAGCTTCAAGTGGAGAAATTCATTACAAATTGTACTGCAAAAGCCTGTAAGTGTTTTAAACTGTGAACATGATTACTTAAAAAAAGACAGCAGTCTGGATGATAGGCATATTTGCTTTTTCCCTTTTGACAATACACACTTCTACTGAGCTGCATGTGTAGTGGCCAGATGTCCTCATGAGTGAAGGTCACAACTTTGAGAAGAGCCATTAAACACTCCCTGCTGCACAGGAAAAAGATACTCTTTCACTCTGAATGCTGCTCACCAGCCACATTGAAAGGAATCAGGACAAAAGAATTTCAATCCACCTGCAAAATCAAGAATCTTGACATTGGCTGTTCAACTATCAAAGTTAATACTATCTGTAATATCCACTGCAACAGTTTTCTGTCTATTTCTTACAAATGACTCACAGACAGATCCAACCTCTTAACCTTTATCAAACTCACCGAGAGATTCTAAGCTCTGTACACGTACTATAGTATTGTTTCTTTTGCATTTAGCAATTAATAAGCTCACTCTTTTTGTGAACGCAAGAAAGCCTAGATAAATTGGTTCCTTTTAAAACACCAATTCATTTGGTCTGGGAGAAAGATATCCACAAGGGAGAGAATTCTTTGCAAATTAATCTTGTTGCCAGTAAACGAAGGGGCCAGGTGAAATAAAGAATGGGAGCTGGTTTATCCCTCTCACCTGGACCTTGACAATTTGCCTGGATTTGTAATAATTTAGGGAACTTCGCCTAGGATCTTGTGGTAACAAAATATACATGCACATAATACAGACGCCATGAAGGAATTTCCCAGAATCCTTCCTTTCAACAAACTGGCCCGGTTTTTTTTATCTATTCTTTTGGTTCTCCCGCGAGACCATGCAGTTTTGGATGGAGTAGACAGTCTACATTTTGTGATACATTATATGTTATGAATGTCCCAATTGTATCAGACAGGCTGAATGAACCAAAGATCTTGAGTTATCCATCATCGTTTGTATTTGAACACTATGAACATACCTACACTATAACTGTCAGCACGTTGTTCGGTACATAAGCAGCACTGAAAACCCACAATGTTTCATCTGCAATAAAATTTTTAATTTTACAGAAGTGCCATGACAACAGATGGAAAGAAACAACCCCAAATGAAAGAAACTAACTAACTAATAGCAGAGACAAATGAACCAACCATTAATATAGTTGTACAGATTTGACCTGTGAGAAACATTGATTTAACCTACACAGCCACATTAAGAAATAAGGACTGGAGTAGGACATTGGTCCCCCACCCTTGCTATTAAAAAGGACTAGTTTATGCACCAACACATAGAAGAAAAATAACTCAAAATATTTCACAGAGTATTGTTGGAATGAGCAAAGGTGCACCCAACTCAAACTGCATTTTTCAATGGTGTTCAATGCAGGACAGCAGATATCCAGCTATCTGGAAAGGAATTAGGTTGGAATTTTCCATTTTGCAGATAAAGCAGGTAGGATGCGGTTATGTTTCCTGGCAATTTATTCTCGACACATGCCACTGAGGGAGTTTGCTGGATTGAGCTCCGATCAGTTTAAGAGGTGATTTCTTGGTGGATCTCAGGCCTCGACCTCGGAATCAGAGGCCTGCACCTTTTGTGTTGGGCTGGAAGCTGGGTCTTCACGGGATGAGGCAACGTGAAAGCTTAGTCCTTTTCTTTCAGATCTCGTGCGGTGGGGACCATCAGAACTGTCAGTTGCTTCAGGCAGCTATCAGCTTTGTACCCAACCCTGTCCCAAGTGGCCTCAGATTAGGGTAATTGGATACCACTACCCCACTAATCAACACCAACCCACTCCAAGGTTGTTAGGCAAATCATCTTGGTTTTCCAGTCAGGAAAGCTGCCACAGAAAAGCAAGATGCTGTGTGCGTTGGAAATCTGAAATAAAGAGAAAAAGTGCTGGAGAAAGTCAGCAGGTCTGGCAGTATCTCTGGAGATAGAATCAGAGTTAATGTTTTGAGTCCGACATGATTCTTCTTCAGAGGGTGGGCTCATGGGTTCAATTCCTGCACCAGCTGAGGTTACCAAGAAGGACTTCACTTTTCAAGCCCTCTCCTGACCTGAGGCGTGGTGACCCTCAGGTTAAGCAACCACAGTCTCTCTCCCTAATGAGAGAGTAGCTTCAGGGTCCAGTAGGTCTTTGGGTGAGTTTACCTTTACTTCTTCAGAATCTTTTCTTGCCCACCCTCAAGGCAGATTGTTAGGCTAGTGCCAGGTTCAGGCTGTTAAGTGATAATTAATGGGCACTACTTGCCAGCAAGGCAAGGAGGGGACTGGTTTCTGTCCAAGGCCAATTCATCCAAATATCGCCAGGCAGGCGTATTCACACCCAGTCAGGGAACATTTCAGCGGGCAAGGACATTCAGTCTTCAATCTTCAAGTAAGCATCCACCAAGGCGGCCTTTAAGATACACAACAATGCAGGATCACCGAGCAGAAACTGACAGCCATGTTCTGTACCCATGAAAACAGCAACAACCATGATGTTGGGTTCATGTTGTGCTGCATGTGACCCCGCCATACAATTCTGTGCTTGTAAAATCTTCCTTACCATCCTGTTTGGACACCATCACTTTGACAACTTATTACGATTGCTCTACCATTATTTTTTGTACAGTCTTGGATTACTTGTTACTTTTGTCAAACTCTCATCATGCGACTCTTATACCTATCATGCTATTCCAGCCGTTTGGTTTGTCTCCAGCTACATCTCATTTTTAATTTGTTGTAATTATATCTCTGCCTCATTTAATCAGATTATAGGTGATCCTTTCCCTTGTTATTCAGCTTTTGACACTTTACTCACACCATTTGACATTTTTGATCACCTCGAAAGACTTATTATTCAGCCCATCGACACTTCACTCACACCATTTCTACTTTCTTTCAACACTCTTAATTACCTAGAATTATCTTGCGATGATTTCTCTGCTTGTAAATTCTGTGCCGGTGCAGTCCCCTCCACTTCACCTGATGAAGGAGCAGTGCTCCAAAAGCTTGTGATTATGAATAAACCTATTGGACTATAACCTGGTGTTGTGTGACTTCTGAATTTGTCCGCCCCAGTCCAACACCAGCACCTCCACATCATGGCATTCATGGTGTGAACCTTTGACCTTTTACTCACACTTCTGTGTCTGATACTACCTTTCTCACTAACACCTGAAGAAGGACAGAGGCTCCGAAAGCTTGTGTTTTCAAATAAACCTCTTGGTCTATAAGCTGGTGTCGTGTGACTTCTGATCTTGACATCCAAACACTGGACTTTCTCACCACCTTTCCAACCACCTCCAGCAAGGGGAAAACCACACCCTAAATCACCAGATCGAAAGCTGCAAAACTGTGCATCTCATGCCATGCAGGCCTGAATTATTGGTGCAGAGAAATTCTGCGAATTGATGTCTTCAAGGGCAGTAGTTAAGTGTTTGTCAATGATTTGACCCAAGACAATATTTGGCAGTAAGGGTGCCCTTTGGGACTCAGTGTCCACTCAAGATGGATGGACATAATTCTAGTACTAGTCATTTTCCAGGTTGAAGGAGCAATCATGGTTGACGTAACAAACTCACAGAAGGAAATATTTCCCAAAAATAAAGCTTGTTCTAAAAATAAAATGATCCAGTAATTGCAGTAATGGAAGCACTTTGCAGCCACTTAAGAGATCCCTGAACCGAGCTACAGATGTTATTTAAGGTCAGCTGTCACAATCAGTGAGATCGAGCAGTTCTACATAGAAAAATTAAAGGGACCACTTTCTAGCAGTGGTCCTCAGGGGCTGCTAGGAAATTGAAATTGTCAGCATGGAGGGAGAGATAGGGGAGGCGCTGAAGTGGGTTTGAATTCCAGAGGCTGTTGTCAGTTCAAACTGGGCTTATCTAAATCACAAGGTATTTAATTCACTCTATCATCAGACAAACAGGAAGTGCTCTAGGAAATGAGATTATTTCTCAGATACTGCTGAGCTACACAATCTGCTATCGATCATTTCAAATTACTGTCCTCTTCCGGCATTCATTAAATTGCTGTCAGATTGTTTACATTAACCTTTCTAGTTGCAGTTATACGCTGGGCATTAAAACCTCAGGTGCCTCATAGCTTCAGAGTCCCTGACTTGGCAATTGTCCCCGTAATTAGCTTTGCTACAGGAACCAGACAACTGACAGCAACATAACAAGCTAGTAAATGCAAACTAAAGCCAGGGATAGTCACTCAGCACTTTTTCTATCCCACAGGGCCTGATACCTTGGAAGGCTAAATACTGACATTTCTTTAAACGAAACAAAGAAGATGAGTTCAGGCACCAAATAAAATTAACCTCAAAGTAAGGGGGCATCTAGGGAGCTCTCTAAAGAAGCTGGTGTTGACAAGAGCAATAAAAGTGAAAGCCACTTCAATAGTGACTCCAGGAAGAAATAAAAGTATCAAGTTTTATCGAGGCTTGTAAACAACAATATTTATGGCTAGTGCATTGATAGACCATCTTAGAACAAGTGGTTTTACAACTTGCAATTTTCATAGCCCTGTGGACTATTATACATATTTTTTCATGGTCTACATGGAATTACCCCTGCAATATGCTTACAAATGTACAGAGTTAAAATTTAAGCCTAAATCCACCGACTGAACCTTCCATAACTCTAAATACAGAACTCAGCAGTTTTTTCTTTACGCATTGATGGGCTGCATTGTCATTTGATTCAACTGGGGTGGTTTGCTTCAATTATCCTTTCTGCATTCATCACTCCAATTCAAATTGCCTTTTTTTTCTTTACATCATCTTGAATATGATGAATTATTCCTCAAATGTCAGTTCCAGGCATGTCAGTGCATGAGTGTGGGAGGGAACTGCTGCTTAATAAAAAGGGAAACAAAAGTTAGCGAGGAAAAATATTGAGATTAGCAATGAACAAGGTTCAAACTCAAAGCAGAGGGCTACTTTTTTAGTACAACATCCCTTTTTAATGTTATGTCATGTTCTCAGTCTGAGATCATGCTCAATGAACAATTATAGCGAACCTCCAAATACAACAAGCAAGGCAGAGAGTAATTATAATTGTCAACTGCCAAACTTTGATAGAGGAATTTCACAAGATGTTAAGATGAACATATTGTATACAGACCCTTGCCTTTGGGAGAATTCACCTTAAAAGGAACTCCATGAAGTCTGTGTAAACAATGTTGCAACTCTTGCTATTTAGCCTGCTTTGGGTTTACAGACTGCACTCACTGAAACTAATTGGTTGATGTAATGTCTGCTTCATAGATTTTCATGTGTTATGGTATTAAACTAACTAACATAGTGTTAATGAATCCCTGATGACCAATTGATTATTAGATATCTTAAATTACAGCTATAACGAAATGTTTTTGTATCCTCTGTTGTGAAGGCAGAAATAAAACATTGGTTCACTCCTTCCCTCATTTTCTTATGGCTGACCAATTCCATTCTCTAGCAGAAAAACACTCAGTTTACTATTGTTTCCATTCCAAATGCCTGTAGAATCTCTTGCTACACATTTTTATATTTCTAGTTAGCTTCCTCTCAGTCTGAGATAGTAGGAACTGCCATTGCTGGAGAACCTGAGATAACAAGGTGTGGAGCTGGATGAACACATGAGGCCAGGCAGCATCAAAGGAGCAGGAAAGCTGATGTTTTGGGTTGGGGCCCTTCTTCAGAAATAGGTGGAGGGGGGGAAGGGGGCTCTAAAATAAATAGAAAGGGGGGAAGCGATGATAGGAGGTGGACAGAGGAGCAGATAGGTGGAGAGAAGATGAACCGGTCGCAGAGGCAGGGATGAAGCCAGTACAGGTGAGTGTAGGTAGGGAGTTGGGATAGGCGTTGGTCAGTGAGGAGGGAGGGACAGGTAGGTGGGTGGGAAGATGGACAGTTCAAGGAGGCAGGGATGAGGCTAGTAGGGGGTGAGGTGAGTATAGGGAGGAAGTGACCAACCCCCATCCCAACTCCCTACTTACGGTCACCTGTACTGGCTTCATCCCCACCTCCTTGACCTGTCCATCTTCTCTCCACCTAATTTGACTCCTAGATCCACACTGCTCCCTTTCAAACTGGATATAAAATTTAATCATATGTGGTTGTTGAGTTTACGATTGGAATAAAATTACATATGATTATTGCTGTATCTTTATTACAAACACCTATACATTAGCCTACATTATGGCTACTATTGAGAACATGTAGAATTTCAGTGTCTTTTTTCCCCTGCTATTCCTCAACTCCACTCAAACTGATTCTACACCCTGATCTCCTGAACCAAGGTCATCTCAAACCAGTGCCATACCTAACAGTGCTACCTCTCCACCTTTACCTAGCTTACCATTCTTCTCAAGGCTCGTATACCCCTCAATTTTCAGGGCCTAATTCTTGACATCATGCAGCCATGTCTCCATAATAACTGTCAGATTTTAGTTATTGACTTCATTGCATGCTACCAATTTATTTATTTTGTTTCAATTGCTATATGCATTTAGATACAGAACCTTCAGCTTCGACTTTTCATTACCTTTGCAAGATCTAGTCTTGACTGTTGGTGTATTCATTCGTTTATTTTTTCTGACCCTCTAGCCATTCTATAACCTTCATTTCTTAGAATGCTATTTCGACTCTATCCTTGATTTGTTAACTCTTCCCATTATTTAAAGATGTCTCTACCTCATTAGTTACATAGTACGCGAAAACACTGGTCCTGGCCAATGCTCCCTCTAAACTCTTTCTCGGCATGCAGACCACTGCTCTGAAACCAGAAATCACGATGTCAGTATGCTGATCAGTATGCACAGAGCCTCAAAGTGGCTGGATGGCCATGCAGCTTAGAAGGAACATTGGTCCCAGCACAATTTATCCCAATAAAACAGCTCCCACCTTTCCCAGTTCAGATGCATTACCCACAAACTAGAGCTCACTTGTCCCTCCCCAGTCTTTCAGCCATGTATTAATTTCACTAATCTTATTTGTGTGCCGCAAAATGGCATGTGGCTCCAGTAATAACCCAGAGACTATTACTCTTGAGGTTCAGCTCTTCAGTTTGATGCCTAGCTCCTCATACCATCTCAGCAAAACTCATTCCCAGTCCTCCCCATAACATTGGTATTGATATAAATTACAACAACTGGATTCACACTTTTAACACATCAGGATCTTGCCTAGAACTGAGTATATGGCTGAATTAATATTGCTGGAGTGCAAATACAATCAGTCTGCCTGAGCCTCTCATATGCTTTACATTGTAGACACTTTGGACCTGCAACTGCTGGTCTACTGACATGCCATGACCTCACACAAGTCATAATCCGTATAATCAATCAGACACCAGACAACGAATCAAACACAGAAATAAACTCAACTTCAATGCATGGCCCAACCTTTAAATATCCAGAATGCTTTGTTAAAATAGACAGTTTTAAGGGAGCAGAAGCATTGCAGTGAAGCAGAACACAAGCTTCTGTATTGAATCATCACCTAAGTAATGTACAAATTGCACGTTACTCTAGGCAAGCTGGAAAGAAATGGAATCATTAAAAGAACCCAGAAGCTCACAGATTGGTGTAGTTCAGTAACATGCATCACGAAGGAGGATGGATCTTTGACAGTACGTTGCATCTATGACACATAGATGCAGCTTCAAAATGGTGCCCTTACAAAGTACTGATTTTAGAAGAACTAAATCTGAGGTTTGCAGTTTGAAAGTTTTAGTGCAAGTTTTTAATGTCAAGCATGGTTTCTGGTGAACACATCTTGCTGAAGAGACCCAAGAGCTCACTAAAATCTGTAACTCATTCGGATGATATTGTTTTCAATGATTTCCCTTCAAGTCGTGTATTTTCTATATTTTCTTTCAAACTCATCTGCATTGTATTACACCAATGGTGTCAGGATGTGTCTGCATTGGCATGACATTACCATGGTAGGGAGAACAAAGAGTGAACACGATCACAATCTGCATTTACTAATGCAGGCAGCATACTACAAATGACTGATGTTCAACAATTAGAGAAGTTACATGAATGTATCACAGATCAACATTTTTGGTTTTATTTATTTCAACACGGGCATATACATCTAGATCCAAGTGAAATATATGACATAAAAGCTATGCTCACTCTTCAAGATAAGGATATTATAGAGTTATTGAGCCATAGAGATGAGCCATGATCCAACTCATCAATGCTGACCAGATATCCTAAATTAACCTAGTCCCATTTGCCAGCATTTGGCCCAGATCTCTCTAAACCCTTTCTATTCATACAGGTATCCAGATGCCTCTTAAACGTTGCAACGGTACCAACCTCGACCACTTCCTCTGGCAATTCATTCCAGACACATCCCACTCTCTGCATGACAAAGTTGACTCTGAGGTCCCTTTTATAATGTTTCCCCTCTTACCTTAAACCTACACCCTCTAGTTTTGGAACCCCTACCCTGGGGAAAAGACCTTGGCTATTCACTCTAACCATGCCCCTCATGATTTTATAAACCTCCATAAAGTCACTCTTCAGCCTCTGACATTCCAGCAAAAATAGCCCCAGCCTATACAGCCCTCTTCAAAGAAGTCTAGAATTCTTTCATTTCTTGTTATTATACATTTTCAATTTTTCATAGAAGTTTTGATAAATAGAGAATTATTCAGAAAAGAAATGCCTTTCCTACAGCACTGAGACCACCAAGACCTTTTCAATGCACTGAAATCATCATTATCAGATGGATCAAAATTGCAACTTTACAATGCCGGGGAGACAACTATCCTGAAGATAAATGCTTCACAGTCAGGTCCAGGAATACGCTTGCTAGAAAGAGGCAAACCAAAAGTATTTGCTTCGAAGCACTGTCTGTAGCACAGTCCAACTTCTCAAGCATTTAGCAGACACATGAGCTTTGGTTTTCTGGAGTTGTGTATTTTCATACTATTATACTTGGTAAAAGATTTGTGGAAGGCGCCAAACTGCAAGCCGCTGGAAATATTTCAGTGAAAATTATTGACTAGGACACTGCAAAGATTGTTGAGTCACCTGATAAAGGCCCAAGGTTATGGCCGTGAGATTAGGTATAAGTCAGAAAACCAGGCAATCACATCACATTCACTTGCTCAACCCAGTAAAAACACAAGATATACCTCTGGATTTGCAAGATGACTTGATTACCATCAAGCTTGAAGACATTGACCGAGTGCATTTTGTCGAAGGCAAATGCAAGCAGCTGTAAGAAGAAACAGCAAAAGATTCTGCACTTAAGAAATGATGAAAAATATTATTGAAGGATGGCCTGATTCAATTCAGCATGTCCAAAAAAGGTAGAAAGCATATTAAACTTTTTGGGATGAAATAGCCACCTCTCAGAAATCATTTTTGAAGAAATGCTGGTCATTATATCAGAATGTTTGCAACTTGATATTCTTCAACAACTCAGTCATTCAAACATAGACAGAGTGGACAAGTAGACTCATGAGTGAATCAATATATTGACTGGTTATCTGCAATGACCTCGTTAAGAAGTGTGAGGCATACGAAGAGCATGTACGAAGTCAGCGCAAGAAAAACACTGGACCATTAGTGTATGAAATCCCTGGCATTGTACATCAAAAATTGTATCTGAGGTTTCTAGCATCCATGGAAATAATTATACGATCACCACCGACACCACTGTCAATTGGACAACAAGTGCACAACTGTCACAGACACCTAAAGCTCCATTTTTATTTTATTAGATTCCCCAAGAGAGATCATTATGGACAATGGTCCTCAATTTATTCGTAAGGGGTTCCAGGACGTGTGAAAAATGGAATATCGAACAGAATACTACTTCTCCATATTACCTCAGGTCAAACTGTCTAGCTGAGCGCATAATTCACACTGTCAAAAAATCTCATCCCGACATGCAGACAGACCAAGCAAGTTCTAGACATTGTCATATATTTGAGAGCAATACCTTGAATGCAATCATTCAATCACTGGCAGGGCCCAGGTTAGCAGACCAGTGTGTACCAATTTACCGCCACTTACCCAAAGCTCTCTATTTAAACTCAAGAGCAACTTGTGAAACTGCAAGCCTAGATGACCAACATGCATGATAAAAATATGGGCACCAAACTGTCAAAATTACATTTTAGACAACAAGTTCACATCCAGGATTCTGCAGCAGATACATGGCAAGGGGCATGATAATTGTAGAGAAAGGATACTCTGAGCCTGTATACTGATGGTACAACAGTGAGTCAAATCAAGTTTGTTTCAGCTTCCTGACTACCCCTCAGTCCTGTTACAGCATAGACAGGTTCCCAAATACAATGAGGAATGACAGGTAACATCACTGATGACTGTGGGAAATCAAACTAGAGCTCTAAATAAACTCACCTTCACTAGGTCTGGATTTATCAGTGAGTTACCTATTTATAGGCTCACATATTATCGTAAACAGATAAACCTTCTTTTGGAAAGGTGATGGATATTGTGTAGATATATCTTGTCTTGAGCAACATTGTAACTCTTGCTGGCACTTAGTCTGCTTTAGGTCTGCAAACTGCTCCAATGGAAACCAGCTGCTTACTGTAATGTCTCCTTCATACTGTCTGTTTGTATAACTGTTCTAAATAAACTAACTCACTGAGCTAATCAATCCGTAATGAGTGACTGCTTATTAGGTCATTATCATAAACATGACAAGTGACTTAATTTGTTCAGCAAGATCCAGCTTAGTTTGGCATTCACCAGTACCACGTAACTCCAAGCCTTGGTCCAAAGATAGTCAACTGAGCTGAATTCAGAAGCAAGGGTAATGCCCTTGACATCAGCACCATTTGACAAGAAGTATTAGTAAAAGTGGAGTTCATGGAGATGAGGGTTGGGGGGGGTGCTGTTTACAGTATGCATAAGTTCGGTGGTGTATTCTTGTAATGTTTCAATCTAAAAATAAATGCAAGACCGAGTAAGATTGGTTTATGCTTCTCCGACTGACTTCCCAAAATCAAACAATGGTAAAGCGGGGAGGGTGTAACAATTATGTCACACAGAAGTTAGGTAATGACCATCTCCAACAGGACAGAATCTAATCACTCCCCTTAGCATTCATTAGCCATCATTGAAGGCCACACTATCAGCATCGTGGAGATGACCATAGACCAGAAATGTAACTGAAACAGTACATAAATACTGTGACTAGAACAGCCAGTCAAAGATTGAGCATTTTACAATGAACAACTCATCTCCTGACTTCAACAAGTTACAGGACATAAGTTTAAGAGTGAATGAATGCCCTGTACTTGTGAGTGCAGCCAGAGAACTCAGTGCCATACAGGACAAAGCAGTCAACTTGATTTGCACCCCATCTTTACTTAAACATTCACTTCCTCCTCTATTTCCATATCACGACACCCGATGTGTATCGTCAAACTTCTGTATTAATTTGCTAAATGCCCAATGGCCTTTGTAAATTGAATTAAATTAGCTACAGTAAGATAAAAGAGCTGAGCAATTGCACAAATATTGCCTATGATACTCAAATTATTGAGGTAAGTGTATTATCTAATTAATATATGAAAAGGAGTCAAGTGAGTGTTCTTCAGCAATATGTTGCCTTTTAATAAAGCAAATCTGTCATTTACATTGCACAGAATATTTACATTTGGGTAATAAGGAAACTGTATAATCTAATTAGCCTAAATTCCAAATGCAAATTAAGTGTCATCGATATAATTGATTTAATAGGTTACTTAATTAGAATAAAGATAGGAACTACGCATCTTGAGTCATTAAAAGCAATACAATGTTTTATTCTGTTTCCATATTTTTGTTATATTTTAAACAACAGCAACAGCTAGAATAACAGCCAACCAATCATTGCAATTAAGTCATAACAAGTCTCTTCATTCAGCAAGACAAAGTTCTGTCAAAATGGCCAAATACATTTTAATAACTGAAACCTTGTCCAAAACGCATCTCCATTTCAATTACTTCATACTGATGACTGGGGTAATGATTCAATGATCTGGGTTGGAAGAATAAAAGCAAAAATGAACTGGAGTCAATGAATCACATTACAAAGTAATGGGATTATCAAAGTTTAGTTTCAACATTGCTGCCTGTATAAAGTTGACAGAATTACATGAGGCCATTCTAAAATTACTTAAACTTGATAAATGTACAGACCAAGTCTCAATATGGTTGTATCCTGTCAACCAGACTGTTGGCATAGCAAGGCGAGGTAGTACTCTCTAGCTTGTATCCAAACATAGAATAACTCCAATTTCCTGATAACAGATATAGACTTAATCAGGGATTACAAGTGCAAAAAATACTTAATAGCCTTACATATGTTCCGGCAGAAATAACTCTCTATCATCCTACTTACTCGTTTAAAACAGGATGAATGACAGCAGAAACATGAGTAGGATATTCAACATTTCCAATCGTAGCTAACGACTAAATAAGCTCCATATATTATATTATGTTGTACTGTAGTCCTAAATACTTAAGCTGAACAAAAGTCCATAAACTTCAATTTTGAATTTATAACTCCTAAAATCTAGAAGAAACCCCTTCCTGATATCCCCCCAAATCTACATATTTTTAAATATGTTCATGGATGTGAGCACCCACGGCCATCCCTAAATGACCTTACAAAGATTTTATCAGTGGGTTACAGAGGCCATATGAATGTTTATCCACGGCTCCAGATAACTACATCTGAATTTATTAACCAATGTACTTGGCTGCTCTACAGATGGTATTCTGAAATTAACTGATCCAATTTTGCACAGAAGGCCATGAGGCATGTAGTTGAACTGCTGCAGTGTCTGAATATGTCAGATTTATGGCAATAGGCAGACAGGAAGAAGTGGGCCCAGTTGTGGTGCAGTGTGATTGTGTTCAGATCACACTTCAGGGGATGAATCCAATTCATCTTGAGTAGCTCATCTCAACGCCCTTCATATAAATGAATATTTGATTACCTTTCATTTCAATTAATAGTCTGGGCTTCTGACCTCCTCATTTATTACTAAAAAATAATTGGCACGTATTTGCACATAAGATGTTCAAAATAGTTCACAGTTATGGATACATAGGATATCAAATTTTAACATGGCCTCAGCCCACTCACTGTTTCGGACCTCTGTCACAGTGTGAAATTATTAATTATGTTTTGTTTTGGTCTGGTGTTGAATCCCAGGCGTAAAATCAGGATTAAATTACTAGAGTGAAGTAATCTGAGAATTATATTGACACATTCAGTGAAAAGCCTGAATTGCGAAAGTCTGTATGCCTTTTGAAGTTTATTTAAGTCTCAAACAGAGAACAGGTTTGATATTAATTAAGATGCTTCGGGGCAAGCAGTTTTAACTGTTTAATGAAATAGTTCGGACAAGTGGTCAATTAATAGAGAAGGACCAAATATGCTTTATAATGTGGCTACTTTTTCAAGTGTTTTATATTAGCTACACAAGAGTGTGTTATGGCATAATATATTGATCTGAAACTAATTTGCTCAATATTATCCATTAACGATGATCAGTCCAAACATCAAACAGAATCTGGGAGGTGCAGGGAGACAAGCTAATATCCTTACATCGCTGTTGTACTTTTATATTGATCTTGGGCTATTGAGAAAGCAGTGACCATGATCTGAAAGCTCCCCTGCTCTTTTTCTCAATTAAGAATTATAAGGAAGCAGATCAGTGGATTTTCCTGCCTTTCATAACTGCTTGGGATCCAGAATAAGTCTGGTTCAGATGTCATTGAAGCTGAAAATTTGCTCTTTATATGTTTTTGGACGCTTCTTCTCTCTACAGATTTTGATGCTGGAGGGAATGTGCTTTGCATAATAATATAAAGCCTCAATTTAGCTGGCACAGAAATGGCTACATGGCAAACATCAACATTTTATTATGACAGTTTCAATCATGGGTTGAACTGCCACCATTTCATAAGAAATCGTAAGTCAAGACCAGAGATTCTGCTCATTCAGAGAGGCTCTAGGAAAAAAATATACTCCTAGTTTTTTTTATTGACTTTGGGGTTTCACAATACCAAGCAATCAAATTATTTGGATCACATAATTAACTTTCTTATGTAAAGGATAACTTTCTTAAATTAGTTCACTGTAACTGAAGGGAAAGAATTAGAATAAGTAACAGAGGGAGAGGGTATGGAGATGAATATTATGTATAAAATTATATCAAGATTACCACATTTAGGTCTTTACCCCAATCCACAATGCAGACTGTTGCCTTGTGCTAGTTGAGAGGTTTAAAATGGATGCAATGCTGATTAATTTACTACCGCGATGCCCAATTTGCACATGTATTCCGGCTATCGTTATATTCATCAGGTCATTTTCGCAGGTGGCCCTTGCAATGAGAGAAGACACTTCATCTCAATATTAAGGTCAAGCTGTTATTTTCTTTGCAGAATTAATTTGTTCAATAAATTTTAAAAGAAACCAAAGCTTGCACTTTAAGCTTTGAAGTTGTACAAGGTCTACAACCGCTTAAACAGTGGTCCTTGAACGAAGCTACTGGAGGCATCTGTCAAAATAGGCAGATACATCTTTAGTTTAATTAACTTCCCTAATATTATCTGCTTTTCCAAACATTTGAACAAATGACTAGACAGCAATGCTTGAGAACTATGCCCAGTGCAGGAAAAGGATAAGAGAAACTGTAATGTTGTGCCAGGGACTGACTCTGAGCATTAGGGATCTGTGATGATGAAAAACATGCAGTAATCTGGGCTTTACAGCTTTGAAAGGAAGTGACTGAGCTGTGTTTTTATAGAGCTTTACATGACAGAATAAAGTATCTTTAAGATAACTCTGCATTTTGATATTAACTACGGTGGGATGTATGGCCAATGTCATCTGGGATTATCATGATTTGATTGGTGCCTGGGATCAAAATCTGCAAATGAATTCTCCATAGGTAATCATATTTCATGAATCAATCATTAGAATTTTCCACATTCTCCCTAAATTAAAATTAAAAACTAAAATCAGGAAATGCTGGAAATGCAAGAATGCTACGAAACAAATACATGGAGTTCTACAGATTGGTCATAATCTAAATGAAGGTGAAACAAACTGAAACAAACATGAGGAATTGAGTAACATTTCTGTATATAAACCTAAGTCAAAATCAGGAAATAGTGGATATACATCACCACACTCCAATGCACAAAATGAATCCAAAATGAGCAAAATAAATTAATATTTCTAATAGGTCCTTTCATCAAAAGTTAAAGACCCAAACATGAAATATTAACCAATTTCTCAAATTCAAATGTGCTCTGATCTGTGCATTTCCAACATTTCCTGATTGCAGTTTTTAATTTTTATTTCGGGAGAACGTGGAATACACTAATGACTGATTCATGAAATATACTTGCCTATGGAGAATTAATTTACAGATGTGGATCCCATGTAACAATCAGGCCATGATAATCCCAGATAACGGAAGCTGTCAGAACAGATCCCAGGTCACAATATGTAGCTTAATCACTGAGAAGCTCCCTATTGTAACCACAGAGGGAAAGTTACATTTTCAGGAAATACCACTTGTACAATGTGGGTCATTTTAAATTAATTAAACTGTGTTAACACATGACAATAACCCAAATAGCATATTAATCATTGATACTACGGGCTGCAAGCACTTAATTTATTCATATATACAAACTAAAATGTTGAGTGATTAAATTAATTTTTTTTAAACACTGATTTTGCCACAGCCTGTATGGTTAAGCATTAAATACTCGGCCCCAAGGTCATATTTTCATACTTTATTAATTCTACTTTGGAATCCTGTTATCCAGCTTCATGTTAGAGGTCAAGTCAAGGTCAGGTATAAACACAAACCCAGCCTCACACTGTGCTGTAGAGTAGAACAAATCTGTAATCATACCTTATTCTGACAAACCAACTACGAAGCATCACGGTACTCCTCCAACCAATACGATTTGGAGTTCATAAATTTGATGATGCATGGACTCCAGTAACAAAGCATTGCAAATTGAAAAGGGAAAATGCACACGCGCCACAAGGCCAGTGCACCATACCATTCACAGCCTTTGACAGATTTTAGAATCCCTTTAATCTTTTCAGCTTGTCAGAAGCATTACTTTAAATCCTTCCAGTGTAATAGACCTGGTGCTTCAATAACTTTCTCATTTTCTAAAAAGCAAATGAACAATCATTTGTAATTTAGATCATAATCCTCACTCTCACGGCAGGAGGGTACCGGACATATGTACTGCTTCATTGAATTGCATGAAGTGGTCAGAAAGACATTTAGCGGTTCTGACATACCTGCCTGCTTTATAAAATAGTCTCTGAATGTGGGTTGATCTGACCCCTGGATCTGAGCAGGCAGGATAGGGGCACAATGAGTTTTCCCAAACCTTAATGACTGTCCTCAAGTCTCCGCGGATGAATTACTAACACCAACCTATGAGAAGAATCAAAAACAGAAATTGCTGGAAAAACTGAGCAGGGCTGGCAGCATCTGCGGAGGGTACTGAGACTTAATGTTTCAGGTCCGGTGACTCTTTCGCAGAGCTTTATGAGAAGAACAGTCAGTTAAAAGAAGTGTATGACTTTTCTATTGTCTTTGAATATTTTGCATTAGTTACAAGCACACTAGCAATGGAGATAAAGGCTACTTGCATGATGAGTTTTCACATTGGAAGGCATGTGATTGACTATCCAGTAAATATTCTATAAGGGTGGCATGTCTAGTCAGAGCAGCTTTCATATCCATAAACTTGGGAAGAACTGGTGTTCTGGAATGATCTGTAATCAGTCTAATAACCGAGCTCTTCACGAGAATTATGTCTGTCCAATGTCAACAAAGTCAGTACGTGGACTGCAGCGCTTCAAGAAGGCAGCTCATCTTCTCAAGGGCAACTAGGGATGGGCAATAAACGCTGGTCCAGCCTGCAATGCCCTCACGTCACAAATTGATTTCAAAAAATGATTGCCCATTGCTAGTTGCTCTTGAGGAGGTGAGCAGCCTTCTTGACTGTAGTCCATTTGGTACAGGTACAGGTAAAATCACAATGCCACTGATGAGAATAGTTCCAGGATTTTTATCCAGTGATACTGAAGAAAGGATATATTCCCAAGTCGTGATGCTCAACAGCTTGGAGGGGGAACCTGCAGGTGGTAATACTGCCAGCTGTCTGCTGCCCTTGTCCTTTTAGATGGTAGTGGTTCTGGATTTGGAAGATGCCATCTAAGAAGTTTGGTGAGTTTCTGCAGCATATTTTGTTGGTGGTATATACTGCTGCCACTGAGTATTGGTGGTTAAACAACTGAACGTTTGTCGATGCAGTGCGAATCAAGTGAGTTGCTTTGTCCTGGATGGCATTGAGCATCTTGAGTGTTGTTGAAGCTGCGTCAACCCAGACAAGTGGGGAGTATTCCATCACAGTCCTGACTTGTGGCTTGTAGATGGTGGATAAGCTTTGAGGAGTCAGGAGATGAGTTACTTCTGATGTGCTGTTAGAACATTCATATGGATAGTCCAGTTTGGTTTCTGATCAATTATTACCGCTAGGAAGTTGATAGCAGTGGATTCAATGATGACAATTCTGTTGACTGTCAAAGGGTAATGGATAGATTCTATCTTGAAGATGGCCATTGCCTGGCGTATGTGTGACATGAATGTTACTTACTACTTGTCAGCCCAAGCCTGGATATGGTCTATTCACGTGGCTTTGGTGGCAATATTTCATACAAGTAATGGTACCTTGACATGTTGCAGCATTCAAGCTCCCAAATTTTCTGAAGCCAGTGCAGGAGAGCAGGATGGTAGCATTTGGCACCTCAGTGCAGCATCCACCCCAAGAAATGACAATTCATGGTTCTGTAATTGTGAAGAACTGACAGCCAGTCAGAAAGAGATTTGTTAATCTCCTACTAGGGTGACCTCTCTTTGTCTATTAGTTATTCAGAATATGAGTGGCACATACAGGTTTCTTCCCCTCATACAATTGTACAGGACTGTTCACTATTAGCATTTATCGTCATCACATGTGTTTGCAGAGTGCATTCTACACAAATAAATTATACCTTTCCACATGACTTCAGTCAGTTGCATAAAGGTATTCATCTCAAAACAAATCCTTGCATCTGCATACAGTTGTATTCACATATAACCACATCCACTACAGGCTGCACTATGATCCTCAAAAATGATTGGGCTTGGTGTTCAAATCCTGGCATTTTGAACTTATCAGCTTTGTTTGCCGAATAAGGGCATAGATCGTGGGTAGAAAAGGTACCAGAGAACTTGAAAAATATTGTGATTTTTCCCTTCAGGTCATTGGTCAACAAGGCTTGGAGAAATACTGGCGAGTGTATTCACAAACAGGGTGAATTCTCTCTTCCTCTTGCTCTTCCTTCTCATTCTACTCACTCATTGATGTCAAAGTTCACAACAAGGTTCCCGCCATGTAACATTTTCTGATGTAATCCTCCTTTAGAGGTGGTCATGGGAAGTGTACTGTAACTTATAAAGCCCCAATGTTGCAGATATGGAACAACCAGTAGCTGGGCTGTTAGATGTCTCAGTTCTGAAAGTACAGTCCTATTCACTGACACACAACACTCTGGGACTCAGCAAGAGAGAAGCACATGAAAGACAAATACCTTTGTGGTTGCATAGAAATGTTATTGACCTGAGCTTAAATTCTCTTCCGAGAATCTGCACGGACTAGTGTGAAATAGTGAATCATCAGACTCTGTAATAGGGCACTTGGGGGTTTATGTATAAGCAATGATTGATAAATGTCTTTGATGATGGAATGATGAGGGTGATCACAAATCTATAGAGACAGTGCGTGTACAGAGAACTGAAGAGAAAGTCCTGAAGATAAAACCCTAGTGCCTGAAAAGGGACTGCAGCAAGATTTGCAGTGTCCCACATCTCATTCTCTTTGTCACCATGATGCAATTGGGTATCCTCCTCTAGGCATTAGTTAAGCTTATTTGGTTCATAATGTTGTGCAGTTTGCTTAATCTGCCACTATCTGTTCACCAATGACCCTCAAAGCCTCGTACATGTTTATGTACGTGCAGTTGGCAGATTCCTGTGGTCTTCCTGAGCTAGGGCAGAACAGGGCTGTTGGGAGCCAATGTTGCATGGGTCTTCATGGGTCAAATATCGAGGTCAAACTGGAATGCCCTTAAATAGCTGCATCCCACCCGATGCCTAGCGAATAAGCATTACATGAACCTAAGTCGATTATCACAGATGAGGTGAACATTGATGGAGTGATAGCTTTGCATTTCCTGAATGCATTGAATACAGGGTCTAAAAGGGCCACATGGACATTTAGTAATGTTTTGCACACATAAAACTTTTGCATTTGAGAAACTGAAGTATAGTCTATCATGCTGTGGTTGGTTGACCAAAGGGAAAGTGATGTAATTGCTTTTCCCAGCAAACAAGGCATCAGTCACCTGCTCATTACATCTGTATCTGGCTGATTGACTGATGCCCCAGTGGCAGTCGAAAATGAGCCTCAGCCATAAATATCGGATGCTGTGGTAACTTTAGCAGTTAGTGTTGGAATTTGGCTGGAGATCAGAACAGCATATAGGGGAATCCATCATTCGTATGATAAGAAATTCTTTATCTTTGAAATATTTATTTATGAGATTATTGCTGGTCCTTTTCAATATAGCTGACTGAAAAAGGCAGTTAAGTTGAAATGTACATCCAAGCACCAATTGATATTTTCACATTTATACCAGATATAAATAGTAGAGAAATAACATAGGTCCACTTTAGAAACATCGGATCAGAGACACAGGAGAAGGTTGCTAATCCTTTGATTCTGTTCCACCATTCAATAAGATTACATTGATCTGCAATCTCATCTCTTATTTTCTTCCTTTGAACCATAGCTGTCGATAACTTTGGCAAACGGCTCAAAAGGAATGGAGTTAATCTTTTGAATCCACAATGGCTTTATTTCCAGAACTGAAGGGAGGCTGGAAAATTATTTTTTAATGCTATAAACAAAGGGGTAGGAGGAGCAAATGGAAGATGGTGAAGGTGTGGCGTACTGACAATGGTATGGGAGCGAGTGTCGATGCAGAATAGGTTTCAATGGTAAGTGTGAATAATAGAAAATAGGTCAACTCTGCTGAGAGTAAGCCTATGCAGAGAAGACACTTCATCCACCTTGCAACAAATGCCAACATTCTGCCCAATTACTGACTATACTTGCTTGCTAACATTCAGTGATTCATCTACAAGGTCACCCAGACTCCTTTGTACTGCAGCATCCTGCAGTCTCTCTCCATTTAAATAATACTCTGCTTTTCTATTCTTCCTGCTAAAGTGGACAGTCTCAGCAAAGTCTCAGGGCATGGTCCATGGGAGGAAGTCACACACACCTCATGTTCACAGACATTGGCATCTGACACACAGCAGCCTCGCCACATCATCTTGGGCCATTTCTGATCCATTTACTGCCTACACGTCAATGGTGCACTATGGCAGGCTACCAGCTCCCCTCATTGTAGTGCCTCTGGAAGGACACTTTGTCCACACAGGCAGCTCATGGACTGAACTGAGCTGCACCTCAGGGCTGCTCATTCACTCACTGTGCTGCTATTTGGGTGCTCATAACATCCCTGCCTTGCCTTTCCACATGGCACTTTGGCCCTCCAGCTAGACAATAAGGGATCACAGTGCCTCAGTGCCACAGTGCCTCTTTCTTGCCTTGCTTGTTGATTGCAAGTGTTGATTTAAAGCCAGGAAGCTTGTCAGCACTCAGCAGTCAAGAGGCAAACATGTTCCTGTATGGCACATGCTCCAACCCATATCACTGTTCCAAACACACTGTACGTACTGCAAGTAAATAGCCATGACTTAAAGTGCAAGGGGAGTAATCCACAGTCAACTCCAGTGAGACACTTTACAGGCAGGTGTTCCTGGCACAGTAAGTCAAAAGAAATGTCTGATGTTAGTCTCGGGGATTGGGCACAGTCAGCCGGCCTCTCAGGGTGATCAGAGTCAGAGGACCCGTGAGTCTGCAATCCAGGGAATGGGTCCAGGTCAGCCCTGTAGTTTCAGAGATCAATCCAGGGAGTCAAGGAAACACGGTCCGAGAGTGTGCAGATATCAGTCAGGGGTCTGGTCACTCATCGCTGGGGATATCCGGCTAAGTCATTCAAGGGAGTGAGCCACAGTCAGTCTCCAATGGTGGATGGAGAGGGGGAGGAATTAAAACATTGAACAGGAAAAAAATCTCTTTTCCCCTGTAAATGTTAACCACCTGCCAGCACATAACCTGAACTGTGGAACAGCCACTTTATACAGGCTGCTTGGATACAAATCAAATTCACAGGTAAACAAATTCCAGGCAAAATTGTGTGGATGTCCCTTTCATTTCCATACATATACTGTTGCCTGTTTATTCTGATTGGAAGTTGTTCAATGCCAACATTCTGGAGTGTAATTGCCAAACACAGCCTTGACCATGACTTCAGGCCAGTTCCTGCGACCAAGTTTGTGCCTATATTATCTGCATGTACCATCAGAAAAGGCTGCTTTTAAAGAAACTACACGGAGGTTTCACAGTAGGGAAAATCATTCATTTTATGGGAGGGCAGTGGGGACATGGTGAGTTCTGTTGATTTAAGGATTTTACTTCAGTGCAGGAGAACTGTTAGCACTCAGGAATAGAAAATGCCCCCACACCTCACTCGCTCTGCCAGTAGCAGTATTCCCAGATTCCAAGAATGAACACTAACCCCAGCTAGAGTCAAAATAATCAATTCAGAACCTGTGGTATCTGTCCATTCTCCACAGTATCAGTCTTCATTACACCTGAATAACATTGTCAACTGACAGGTAGGTTTAATATTTCTCTTACAGTACAATCTCTCAGCCAATGGACAGCCAGGATTCTCATCCTGTCAATCTACATTGGGAGCAAACCCAAGTCCTTCAGATAAAGGTTAGCATCCCATCTCTCAGCACAGAAGATGAGACAGGCTCTTATTTTGGAAAGGAGCTTCAGAATAACAACAACGGCCAACTGCAAAAATAAATGTGTTTCTTATAGAGTGTGGAACTTGAGTTTCAAAGTATGTTTTTTTCACTTTTTGAACACATTGAGATCATTAGTAGAATTTTAGCCACAAGATTACGATATTGCATTGGCCACTGCTGCCTGATATTACATGAAAACCTATTTCTATGTGTTTCAAATTTTTTCTCCTTTCAACAGATGGAACGTTACGCAAACAAAAGTAATGAGGAAGGGTCACCGGACCTGAAACGTTAGCTCTTTTTTTCCTTCACAAATGCGTCCAGACCTGCTGGGCTTCTCCAGCAACTTTGTTTTTGTTCCTGATTTACAGCATCCGCAGTTCTTTCGGTTTTGATTACACAGATTTCCTTTACCACCAAATAGCCAGCTAAAGCCTGTTCTATGAAATTTCCTCATGGGCAAAAAGAGTTAATTTTCACGTTTCTCTGCATTTTAGTACCATCTTCGACATGCCATTAAAGGTTCAAAAACTAACTACCCCTACTCCTGTACCAAACAAATCTCAGTTTTATGGAAACCATTCACTGTGAGCTGAATCTTACAAGCTTTTTGGGGAACAGCTAGCCAATCTTCCTATTGGCAGGCCAATTATCCAGTGGCTGGAACACTGACAGTTCGGTTGGTCAATGAGAGACCAACTAAACCATATAAGTGACCAGAAGATGGCCACTCCCACCTCCATGGGTGTTTTACACACATTGGGTGAGGGGGCTTACAGCCATGTTTGTTAGCCAAGGCTGGCTGCCTCCTAGTAGATTGTCCAAGGAGATGGGGGTGGGGGGGTGCAACCTTTTGGGACACTTCATGACCCACAGGAGAATGTCCCCCAACACTGATGGCACCCCGCATGAGAATGGTACTGCCTGCACTCTGCAGTCCTTCTCCCAAACACCGGGGCTTGTCCACCAGCTCCAGCTACATCCAACTTTTGAGTATGGGCTAATCCTGAAGGTGCAGTCATAGCATTGACCACTACTGAGTGTGGCAGCACTGAGCTGCCAGTATTGTGCTTTGGCTGATAGCTCTTGGCCACATTTAATGGACTGGCAGCTGAGGTAGCTGTCACCTCCCACTTTTAGACCTGGATGGCAGGACTTATGCCTCATGAAGATTCCTGAATATAGGAAATTAATTGGGATGTAATTTTCACGGGACCTAAAGAACTTTACCAATCTTCCCAATTTTTGCTGGTAGGGGGAAAAGTGGAAAAGTGGAAAAGTATGATTGACACAGCAGGAAAACTCGAACTCAGCAATACCCTTTGACTTCAGTGCTGAGTTTAAACAACCCCTAATTTTACTGTTACAAAGATTTTAGCCTGCAGTGTGTGAGTCACTAATTAATGTCGGAGGTGAAAACACCTTTGGAGGCAGATGAGGTCACTTTAACTTTCACGATCTGAAGCTTTGTTTTAAATCCACTGCTCCTTATATAAAAACTGACTGCAGTTGTCAGTGATTGTTAACAAAATCTCTATAGGACTGCTTTAATTGAAAAGGTAGCTGGCAAGACATTTGTTCAAGCATTTTCAATAGAGATATTTGTTGATATCTCCCACAGGGTCATTCATTATCAATGCTTGGCTGCATTTCAATCACTACAATCTTCTCAGCACAGTGTTTTAAGTTCATTGTTTGACAGACAGTTTAAAGAAGATTATGAAAAGATTTTTTAAATTCACTTGTGCCATGTGGGCATTGCTGTCTAACCAGCATTTATTGCCAATCCCTTGCTGCCGTTGAGGTGTACTGGTGAGCTGTCTCCTCGAACTGCTACAGTCTATGTCCTTTAGGTAGACACCAGATTCCCTTAGGAAAGGAATTCCAGGATTTGGACCTGATGGCAGTGAAGAAATGGCAATATATTTCCAAGTCAGGGATGGTGAGTGATTTGGAGGGCAACTTGTTGGTGGTGGTGTTCCCATGTATTCACTGCCCTTATCCTTCTAGATGGAAGTGGTCATGAGTTGGAAGGTGTTCTCAGAAAATCTTTGGTGAACTTCTGCAGTGCATCTTGTTGATAGTAAATATTGCTGCTACTGATTGTCGGTGATTGAGGGAGTAGATGCTTTTGGACATGATGCAAATTAAGCAGGCTGCTTTGTCCTGGATGATGTCAAGCTTCTTGAGAGTTGTTGGGGCTGCACTCATCCAGGCAAGTGGGGAGTATTCCATCACATTCCTGACTTGTGCCTTGCAGGTGGTGGACAGGCTTTGGGCAGTCAGGAGGTGAATTAGTCACCAGAGTATTCCCAGCCTCTGATCTGCTCTTGTAGCTACCCTGTTTAAAAGGCAATTCCAGTTATCTTCTCGTCAATGGCAATCCCCAGGAAGTTGATAGTGGGGAATTCAAGAATGGTAACACGATTGAAAGGCAATTGACGTTAATATTATCTTACTGGACATGGTCATTGCCTGGAATTTGTGTGGTGCAAATGTTACTTGTCACTTGTCAGCCCAAGCCTGGATATTGTCCAGATCTTGTTATATTTGAACATGGACTGCTTCCATATCTGAGGAGTCAGGAATGGTACTGAATGTCATGCAAGTCATCGGCGAACAGCCCCACTCCTGACCTTATTATGGAGGGAATGTGATTGATGAAGCAGCTGAAGATGGTTGGGCTTAAGATACAACCCTAAGGAACTGCTGCAGAGATTTCCTGAAGCTTGAAATGACCAACCTCCAACAACCACAACATTCCTCCAGGTATGACTCTAACCCCAGGAGAGTTTACCCCCTGATACCCATTGATTCCAGTTTTGCTGGGGCTCCTTGATGCCACATTCAGTTGAATGTAGCCTTGATGTCAAAGGCTGTCATTCTCACTTCACCTCTGGAATTCACCTCTGGAAGCCCTGTGAGATTTCAATCATTTATCTTTTGTCTCTAAGTTCTGAAATGGGACAATAAACATGAGTTAAATGAGAGTTGAATTGAGACATTGTTCTATAAGCCAAGCTAGATTCCTTACGCAGATATCATTTTAAAGATGCACTTTCAATCTTCCTCTTTGCAGCTACTTGTATGTCAAATATAGTGCACAGATGGAGTGAATGAGCTGCTCCCAAGTTTTCTGCATTTTTCCAACTGTCAGAGACCGCCGTCGTGCATCAGAGTTGGGCAGCACAGTGGCTCAGTGGTTAGTGCTGCAGCCTCACAGAACCAAGGACCCAGGTTCAATTCCAGCCTCGGGTGACTGTTTATGTGGAGTTTGCACATTCTCCCTGCGTCGGCGTGGGTTTCTTCTGGGTGCTCCAGTTTCCTCCCACAGTTCAAAGATGTGTAGGTTAGGTGGGTTGGCTCTGCTAAATCGCCCATAGTGCCCAGGGATGTTTAGGTTAGGTGAGTTAGACATGGAAAATTAGGGGAATGGGTTTGGGTGGGATGCTCTTTGGAGGGGAAGTGTGGACTTGTTGGGCCAAATGGCCTGTTCCCACAGTATAGAGACACAAGATGGTACTTCTTGAATGTTCACTCCCTCGTGGTAGGGAACTGTTCTGCCTTTACCTTAAAAGGAGATAAGGGGCTAAATGCACAAGCACTCTTGTGCAAGGACATGATCTCCAAATTGCTGCAGTTCTAAATTATTCCATTACTTTCCAATTCTCAAACCAGCAAATAATCACAAAATAGCTACATGCCAGGCTACATAGCAACCTCAATGGAAAACTTCAATCATCATTGCTGCTGTGATTAAAACATATCAAAATCTTTTACAATATTCAAAAAATTCTGCTTAAAAATGCCTTCAAAGCTGTGCTATGCAAACTTGGCTGCTGAAATACACACTAAAGATTTCCTGTGACTCGAAATTAGGACACAAGAAGAAACATCTCATTTTGATTCTTCCCCTACCAAGTGATTAATTGTATTTACATCAAGATCACACAAAAGGAGACAAAGGTACGGACTGCTTTCTGCACTTTTGTATTAGCAGAACAGAACAGGAGAATCATGGGAGTTACCTTCAACACGTTTTGATCTGCTGATTTACAGGCCACAAACTCAGACACATCCGTCACGGTGCTGTCCTCTTCCACCACAATGACTTTCACAGGAACTGCCACTGTCTTGCCAGTTAGAATTGCAGTATTGAGAATTTCAGTGTTCTGCAAATAAAAAAGTTTCTCAGGTTAATATCTTTCGGGAACCATACAGCCTTATGCATCACTTTAATAACATCTTTTGATCTGCTGATCTGAGCAGTTAAATATTGACTTATTAAGCAGGATCAATGTACATTTTTTTCAAGCCCATGCACAGGAAGAGATATATTAGAACTGCAATTTCCAGATTGTCTTGCACAATTCAAACTATGTCATAGAGCTATGCACTGTCACATGAGATACCGACATGCTACAAATCTGCATCCAGCTAAGATGCTTGTTGACCTGAGAACATTAACCACATCTTTTCAAATGTATCTTGTTCTAACATGTGTCACCTGCTTTCCAGAGAAGGCTGTACATAATTTGTGTGAACACACAGAAGTCTTACTGAGCATCAGCTCCTGGGGGCTATTAGCAAGAGTGAAAGATGGGAGGTTTGGATGAATGAGGCATTCTCCAAGCATTGGGTGTAGTACCACCATTTGCATTTCTGCGATTTTTTCCCACTCAATCAAAACCCTTTCTGTCCTCTCATAAAAGGTTCCATTGTATTTTTCAAAGTAATACTGAAGAGAGTTCCTGACCTTAATCCCTTTGGGTTTTATCGGAGTTTTCTATGTTCAAATTAGTTGCAATATGTTCTATCAAAAGTGGAATATAATGCAACTCTTTCTTTTCATTAATTTTTCATTCACACCAATGGCTTCGCATTGTTGATGATGATCCCTTGTCAGGTGTGACTCTATCTGATGCATGTTATTGCTAACATGTTAAAGAATGTGCTTCCACTCCCTCTGGAAACCAAATGCTGAAGGTGGCTGAGCCAAGTGATCAGCCACAGTCAGTCTACTCGCCCCCCTCCCTGTCTTTGCAATAACAAATCTATCCTGGGACTGGGTCATAGCTGCATCAGATCAAACTTGGTCAAGCACAAAGTATGTGAACAAGAGTAGGTGCAGATGGAATACTGTAACCTGCTGATTGACAACTAGCTCAAGGGTTCCTTCATTTGCTGGAGTTTGGACATTCCAAAGTTTAGCTGCAAAACACAGTTTGAGAGCTTAGTATTACAAACCATTCAATGAGGTGTAAACATTTGCACAGTTTGATGGGAGCATGTTCAGGAATTCACAGTCTGTATACACACACACACAATCACACACACACAAAGAGCCAAGAACACTTGTCTAATCATCTGCCAGTCAGCTTAGTAACAGCTGCGAAGCCAGGCGAGGTTGTCAGCAGTTATCCACCCAGGATGCCCCCTTAAGAAGATCCAGCTGGAAGGCAACAAGTACTTTGTTATGCACTTCTCCCAGGGTGGGAGTCATGGCAAGAGAGCAATGGCTTTCAAAAGCCAGCCCCTTGTGCCTCATCCATACCCCGACTTGTCCCCGGGTTGATTTGCAATTTTGCTATGACTAACCGTAGCATGCCACAGTTTGCTGGTCAGGGAATCAGCCGCTTCCCTTGACTACCTTGGAGGCAGGTGACCAGGGAGCTGTTAAAACTGCTAAGTAGCCATTAATTGATCACTTAAGGGCTTCAGCCAGTGGTGGTTAGGTGGCATCCTTTGGATCTGCTTGCTGAGAACTTAATTAATGACACGGTGAAAAAAGGATGAATTTTTGCCATATACGATAACTTCCTAGGTATAAGTATGCTTCCCTTCAGTTCTCACTTGGAAGATGGAGGCACACATTGGTTCCACTTCCATGAGTAGAACAAACCTCTGACCACTTCAGTTCATGAGCTATCCTTCTGTGACCTTGCTGCGTGAGGGTTAACAGGCCATTCGAAGACAGATCAGTCATTTCTCTTCTTGAGAGCCACACATGTCAATGGCACCAGGAGTTATGGACAGTCATCGGGAGTGGAAACCCTTTGTTTCCAGGGTATGCAAAGGTTAATGGCAGTACTTCTGCCTTTGTGCTGGACATTATTAACTAACACAACAATCACTGTGTTTAATTAATAGTCCCACTCCTCCATGAGTCATAACATAAATTTAATTATTATACCCAGTTCCCGGTATAGCCACCATACACTTTCTTTGTATTAGATCTATTTTGAAAAATATCTGTTAATCAGGTTTCTGTAATTAACACAAAATAATTAACTTATTATTAAACTTATTCAATTAAGATGTAAAATACTGGTTAACACAGATGATAACAAGAAAATAAAGCATCTACTCCTCTAAATAGCCCAATACACACACAAACACACCAGGTAAAGGAGAAAAAATGGAAAAGAAAATCACTTTTGGTCAACATGCATCATTCTTGAAGGCAAGGAGGAAATGGTTAGGTATGTTCAGATTGTTGCTAGTCTGACATTCTCATGCAAAAGGATATCATTGAACAGATATAGATGTCACTGCAGAGCTACAGTTCAGGAAATGTCAATTAATTCTTTCAGAAGTTTCTCATATAACAGCAGCTAGACCAGGTACTGCGCTGCACCTATACAATAAGTCTTTTTCAAAAACAGAAGAGCTGAGCTGGGAAACTCTTTTCCTTCAGCGAGTTGATCATTAACTACACCAAACAACATTTAAAAGAGGCACTAAAAACTGACAGTCATAAACCCAGGCAGGGGTCTCTAATAAACAAGAAAAATCACAAGGCAAGTGACCAAGGAATGCCTTGTTTAAGAGGAAATTCCAAAGTACTTTCATTTCTCCAAATTTAAGTGCACAAAAATTGTTAAATATACAACCTTCATAGCAACTAAAGCAGAAACCTCCTCAACCGCCATGTTGTACGTTGTAATAATTTAAAATGTGTCTTATATCAATTCATCAAATTGTCATTTATCCATATTATTTATACATAAGCAATGTCTTCTTCTGTCTTCTTTCCTGCCAAACAGCAAAACTATACAAGGCCATTTAAATCCACATCCAAGCACCTCATGAATCACTAAAACATTAACATTGCGCAGTTGTACTGCATGCATTGGTTTACTGTACAGAACATCCTGAGAAACTTCAATAAGTGCTTATATTTTCTCTGCAAGTGTCTTAGTAAGTTAGGGCATATGCTGATCATTTTCTTACTCAGCATACACGCAACTGTAGCCTTATGCTTTGACCTTGAAGAGCTCAATTGCATAGCACAAACTTTTGATATTGTAACTGTATCTCACTAAGGAAAAGAACTGATTCTTTCATTTGCTCAGTAATTTGTTTAATTTGGAAGCTTATTAACATCTCCAGGATTTTGCCCTAGAGAGTCAACAATAACATTGTTGGTGGAAGTACAATTGAATTATAAGTGAACGACATCAAGGCACGTGCCCTCGCGATGGCATTAATGCACAACAAATCCCTAAGCCTGGTAAAGGTAATCGCAGTGCTTCCATAACTAACGCACACCCATATAAAAAATACATAATGGATCACTAGACCTACAGCATTCTGGAAACATGTTTGACTTGCGCTGCTATCAAACAAGCTACTGGATTATTGAATAAATCTATTAATGTTCTCTGTGTTTAATTTGTTACCATAGTTGTATGAAAAGAACCTGCATTTATTGCTTGCCTTCCAAGAGGTCAGGTTTATAGCCAATAAACTATAAGCACAATTAACAATGAGGATTACAACAGCTATTGTGTGCAGAGCAAGATCCCATAAACAAAAGATCGTTTAATGACCCATTAATCCATTTCAGCAAATTTGTTCAGGGATAAATGTTGGTCAGTACACCGTGAAAATTCTACCAGTATCCTTCAATGGATGTCTTGCACACCAGCTGGAAAGAACATATGACACCTTTTTTTACTGCTATTCAAAAGACAGCAGATCTACATGTGTTATGTCTCGTGGTCAGCATGTCAGTATACCTCTAACAGACATGCTCATGACATACACAGAAGTTGCTGGAAAAACTCAGCAGGCCTGGCAGCATCTGTGAAGGAAAGATTAGAGTTAGCCCAAACGTTAACTCTGCTTTTTTTTCCTTCACAGATGCTGCCAGGCCTGCTGAGCTTTTCCAGCAACTTCTGTTTTTGTTCCTGATTTACAGCATCTGTAGCTCTTTCAGTTTTTATGTTCATGACATAATTATGTAATTGTGTATCGTAGCTTGTCATCTGAGAATATAAAGATTGAAGACTTGTAACTTAGATCACTTGAAGCATGACACAGCACCGAATGCATGCTGCTCTTTGCTTCAAGTGATCCCAGAAACTGATATGCCTGTAAATATATTGCTTGTACACAGATCACCAGCCACAATCAATTTCTGTTGGATAGTTCTATACCACATTATCTATGTTAAAATTTATATCGTGGGTGATAATGTACCATTGCTGCATTGGGTGAAACAATCTGCGAGAGAGAAAACCTACATCACTACAGGTCAGCACTCTCTTAGAACTGCACAAAAGGTCAGTGTAGATTATTTCGTCCTGAAATCAAAACTTTCTGATTCAGAGACAACGTGCTACCACTGAACCATAGCCAACAGCTTCCTCTGAGAATGATGTAATAGATAGAATAATAATTGGTGACATATGCTATGATTGTGACAGGAGTAATGCATTGATAATGAGATCCCCATGACTCCATCAACCACACCATTGGTCCAAAATAGCTAATTGCTTCTCTTTAGTACTACTATCATGATTAAAAGAAAGGTCAGCTAGAGTTGTTTTATAAATTAAACAATAATCAATTTATCCAATTATTCTTAAAGCTAGTGGCAACTAATCTCCAACATCTAATCTATCATCTGGAGAATAAACTATTTCCCCTTAATCTCACAAACAAACACAACTAAAAAAGACAAGTCTCTACAGGGATTATTTGTTTTGTTTTAACCAGGCAAAAGGAAGAAATAACCTCTTTGGGCCAAGTATCTAGAAACAAATGATGAAATGTGATGACTTCCCATGTGCAACTTTGGCTGCTAACAAAGTCAAATTACTTTAGAGATAGTAGGAACTGCTGATGCTGGAGAATCTGAGATAACAAGGTGTAGAGCTAGAGGAATACAGCAGGCCAAGCAGCACCGGGGAGCAGGAAAGCTGATGTTTCCGGTCTGGACCATTCTAGCTTGATAGATGTCCACTTCTTTTCCAACCAAGCTAGTTTTGACACTGTGAGAATTAATTACAGTCTACAGGGACAGTAGGAACTGCAGATGCTGGAGAATCCAAGATAACAAGGTGAAGAGCTGGATGAACACAGCAGGCCAAGCAGCATCATAGGGGCAGGAAAGCTGATGTTTCGGACCTAGACCCTTCTTCAGGCCCGAAACATCAGCTCTCCTGCTCCTATGATGTGCTTGGCCTGCTGTGTTCATCCAATTCTTCACCTAATTGCAGGCCACTTCAGGTTTTCACGAGGTAGATGGAAGTACAGATATTTGGAGACTCTAAGAGTGTCCCAGAATTTCTCCGGAGTGGTGAGCCCATGATTAGATTAGTTCATTGAGGCTTGGTTTATCATATTTTGACAGCTCTTTAAATTTATCGCTGGCTGGATGCGTTTCTCAAGATTCAAGAAACCTGGCATTTGAAGGGAAGCAGAAGCTGCAGTTATAGCAGGAAAATCTCTGTTTTTCAGTGGGGGAAGAGAAACAGATGCGCTGCCCTGGCCGCTCAAGCAAATTGGCTGCAGATGGGTTCATAAATTTAGCTTCAAGTTAATAAACATCTAACGGACTAAAAAAAAATTACTGCAAGGCCACAGGCCTGGGTGGGAGTGGACGTTATACCTGTTTTCACCTCCACCTGCTTGCTGAATGCAAAATTAACCCAACATCTTAATAGACTACCAGTATTATTGTGATTAAAATTTCAAAGTTCCAATGTGGCGAAACATTTTAGGAAATCTCAAGGGATGTGAAAGACTATATGAATGCAAATATTCTCATTTGAAAAAATCTATTATGGTGAGCTAAACTTTCGTAAAGAAGGTTCTTATCTAATTCTAAGATGCCCTGTTCTGGAGTGTGTTCTGCAAACCATCAATGGTTTACATTGTCCATTGTACATAAAATCTTCTTTCAACCCTGATCTCTCTTACAACAAAGAACTGCGGATGCTGGAAATCTGAAACAAAAACAGAAATTGCCAGAGAAACTCGGCCGGTCTGGCAGCATCGGTGGAGAGAGAAAGCAAAGTTAGCATTTCAGGTTCAGTGAACCTTCTTCAGAACTGATATCTCTTAGCTACTCTCTACCTAAACCTTTGAGAGTGTATGGTGACAATATTCAGCAATTTCAATTTCGCCACACATTAAAACGTGATATGTTACATTCAACAGGAAAAGTCTTTAATGGTAAAATCTTTGAAGTTATTTCAATTTTATTATATATACTTAATGCCAATGTAGCGCATTACATCCGCTATTTGGGCAAAACTATTATCTATTTAAATAAATGACAACATATTTTTAAATACTGTAGAAAAGGTCTTGTCAAACAAACACAAGAAGCTTTTGAACACCTATACCACAGAAATTTCTAGACTGATAAATTTTAACAACCCTCCAATTTGTGATTTAACAGAAATGTTTAAGCCACTATTAGAAATACCAGCTTTTAAAAGAATGTAGTAAAAGATGTCAAAACAATATTGCAATGAAAAACCCAAACCCCTATTGGCCTTTTTAAATTATTCAAGCAAGAATTACTACAGGTATTGCATTAAATCCAGTAGAGAGACAGAGATGACTTATTCAGTTACATGCGATTAACATTTTGACTGAAGCCCAGGTTAATTATTTTATGGCAGTGGTGCTTGAGATTCTGCAGAAGTGGATATACTGGAATGATCTTCGACAACCTCTTCACTTTAACATGAGGTTAATTGAATATACAAGACAATACGAATCCATGCTGAGGTGTGAACTTTCTAATTTTACTATTGCACATTAAATCACATAGATTGCAGATTATTGGATTAATAGACTTTTTTTTCTAGAGTTTGAGAAGCCCTCAATCATTGGCTGTACTTCTCTGCAAAAGGTTCTCAGCTTTTGTACCAAGAAATATTGTATAATATGTAAACATTTTATTAGGGTATTGTACATTCATGACAGAAAAACTCAAGATTCTCAAGTGTATTAGCACTTCATGGTTGAATAGGACAATGGTGATGTAAAGACTGAGTTTTTTATTGTTCTGTCTTGTTGAATGTAGACTGAAATGGGAAAAGACTGCTTTAAAACCAATGATTGTGGAAGGAACTGCTATACTTTTTAAGAGCAAATTACTGAAACTCATATTAAGTGATGTTTACATTGCTGCTTTGTACATGAGTTGGGGAAGCTGGTTGCAGATATGATGGCACCAGAGGTGGGTACAAAGTGAGATGCGACTGGCAAAAAAAAGCTGATTGGTTTGTGGAACCGTGACCAGTTGTTAATGACAGTTATCAGCCTTCAAATAACTATGTGACTGACTCTTAGGTGGTCTTAGGATGCTTGTGGGTTTGAACAATATCACCAGAAGCCTTTGGATTTATGGTAGGAGAGGCGGTATCTCTCGCTGCTGTTAAAAACACATAAAGTCTAAAGAAGGTCTCACCATTTTCCCTCACCAGTTGCTGTTAACTGTGGCCTTTAGCCAGTAACTAAGAGACTTTGTAATTAATATATTTGTCACCTGGGCTTCCTATGTAGAAGTGAAAAATAACCTGGGGAGGAAAAAAACAGATCAAAGAACAGCAAGTCCTCCATCTATAACACCATTTTTTGTAGTCTGTGTCTGCATATGTGTATAGGATTGGATTTTATAAGGGGAGTTAGACTTTTAAATACTAGAGTTATATGTTGGCAGTTCACATTCAGTGTTAATAAAGGGTTAGGATCTACTTATTTATAGTAAATAATAGCTCTTGTTAAGTACAGAAGCTTGGTAGGTGTTTTAAATAAATCTCAGGCTGAACAGACAGGTGAATTGGGGAATCCTGCAAACTTTGATAAATCGTTCACTCCAGGAATAGCAAGGCATGTTTCCAGTACTCTATCCCAGTGAGGTGTAACAGTGACCAAAATCAGACTTTGGACGTGATGGTTGTATTAATTTCACCTAATTGTAAAGTCAGGGCTTATTTTCATTGTGTTTTTATCATTTCATTATAGGATTTAACATGGCAATTTAGCACATGTTTTATGCTCTCTATGTCACAGTCAGGTCTAACTCGGATGTAACACATCTCACATGGATGACATTAAACAACGATTTATTGGAACTGATGAGCAGCCGGAAAAGTTTCATGAAAAGGAAAGTTGGATGTGAGAGGCCAGGGAGATCTGAACGGCCTGTCAGGAGACAGGATCTTTCCTGAGACTGCAAGTTCAAAATATTAATTTTAGCATAGTAAAAACATTTACAAATTATACAATTAAGCTTATTGTGTCTTTGAGTATACTCCTTAATGTTTCCAACTTGAGACCTTGTGCAGAATTTCACAAAATCTACAAGAGTAACCATGTGCATTTCCAAAGCTTTCTTTCAGGAATACCGATAATTTCCAGAACCCTGTGGATTGATGATATGCAGCATCTGAAGGCTTTCAGGATGTGTCGGGGGTAGTTTTCCAATGCAATTGGAATGAGTGTCCCTTAAACTGGTCTTACAATTTATGCATTTCATTTTTCTCAACAAAGTTTGAAACAAGCTGATGACCAAACATTGAACACTTTTGCAAGTTAAGCTTGATTTTTACATCTGAGAGAAAAAAAATACAGACCGGGAATAGAAAGAATGATTACAACAACAGCAATGACTTGCTTTGTATACTATTCCTCATTTGTAAAATGTCCCAGAATATTTTTCAGCAAGGAGGAAGCTATTATTGTAAAGTAGGCAACACACACAGACAAAGTGAAATGTTGGAGAGATTGAAATGGGCAAATTAAAGATAAGGTTGAAAAATGGGATTTTGCGAATTAGAAGGTAAATGGAATTGAAAAGGATAAGGCATAGTAACTGCTTAGGCAACACTAACACAGAGAGGAAATGAAGGGTACTGGGAAAATAAAACAAATAGCTAGGGATGAAATGCAAAAGGAGCTCATGAATTAGGGTTATTTAAGACAAGGGGGAGATTTGAAGAAATGGAGAATTCTGAAGTCAGTTGCTGGGTTATGACACATTACTGGTGTTTGGAAGCGAGGTGGGGGAAAAAATATGCGTGAAGCTACAGGGGAAAGCATTCTGGTTGAACCTGTTGACAGTTGAGGTGAAAAGTCAGAGCAATAGGGAGTCAGAGCAAACATGCCTTATAAATGATGGAAACATGGAAGATGATTTCACTTTTAGGGCTGGGAAAGATAAGACTGGAGGCAGAAAACATTGGGAAGAAAGTACCTCAATGAATATTGAAAAAGAAATTAAGATTGAGTCAAACACTAAACTTCTACTGAAATTGCTGGAGAAACTCAACAGGTCTGTGAGGCACAGTCTTACTTGTGCAAATTCAAAAAGATGGTCTTAGCATTATCAAAACTCAGCTGGAAGGGATCTTTATATCTAATAGGCTTTTACATTTCTTGAAAAGTCAGACAGTTATTGTTTCTACAAAATAGCTTGGTATTCTATGGGTGTTCTGCTCAATTCCTTTCAGGGATAAGGTTAGACACTGCCAAAGCTCAAGAGAAACTGTCTTCAATCATTGGTGCCGTATTCTGGGGGCATTGTCTGCTTTAGTACAACTCTTAAATTCTCAAAATTTAATTTAAAGAAAGTTGCTTTCAGGTGATACTCAGAGGTAAACTATTTTATTTTGCTATTTACTTCAGGAAGCTTAGCTCAACATTGCTGAACCTCAAGATCAGCTTCATTTAACGGTATCAAATCTTACAACTCTTTCTCAAAACCTAGGCATCACGATCTCCTTCTCTCGGTGTTCAGAAATATTCCCAAGATCTCCTCAACAATGACAACTCAGATTTTTCAAGCACCTTTAAAATAGTAACGAGTCCCATGACAATGCAACAATGCTGCCAAACTGCTCAGTATAATTCACTGTCCCTAACTCTTAGCCGATGGGTGTTTCTGACTTGAATATTTTCTCCTACCACCAATCCCTGTCTCCAGTGCCTGTAGCAATTTTACCAGACCCCAGGGTGTTTCCTTCCTGAGATACTACTGTCGCCTTTGACCAACTGTGAATGATTAATGGACAATCTGCCGGAAACAGCACTATAAATCTTTCTCTTAACAGAAATGTGGGCCTAGAAACTGGATCACATGCAATTTGCAATGCAAACAAAATCTGGAAACTTCCCTCTGGGTTGGCAAGCTGCAGTCAGTCATGAAGGATTCTACAAACAAACTTAAATCAAACCAGAGGAAGCACTAAAACCACTTTTGGCCCCTTACCAATGTCACATGCAGCACATTTGTGGGACAGACTGACAGAGTGCATGCTGAGCAACATATCACATGCACTCAGATTTCTACGCTGTTATTTCCTGCTGGTGAATGAGTCCAGAACCAGGGGCCACAATCTGAGGATTCTGGGTAGACCATTTAGGACGGAGATGAGGAGACATTTCTTCACCCAAAGAGTGGTGAGCCTGTGGAATTTATTACCATAGGAAGTAGTTGATGCCAAAACATTGAATGTATTCAAGAGGCACCTAGATATAGCACTTGGGGTGAATGGGATCACAGGTTAAGGGGAGAAAGCAGGATTTGGCTATTGAGTTGGACTATCAGCCACAATCGTGGAGAATGGCAGAGCAGGCTCAAAGGGGCGAATGGCCGCCTCCTGCTCCTATCTTCTATTGTACAATCTTTCTACTATTTGCGTAGTTTTCATTGGATTGAAATGTTTCTGAAAATCCCCTTCAAGTTGCGTTCCAAAAGAGTACAAGGTTCTGCGAACAAATCCCTTACATTTGACAGAGATTTGCAGAGGAGAGATAGAAAAACACTGAATGGTATTTTAGGCCTGCATTCTAAACACATTAGGATCAGGCTTCACAGCTAACTCAATATCCTCATGCCTGCAAGGCACCATTGGCTAACTACAGAAAATGTTCCCTTTTTAAATCAAAGGTCTGTCACAAATATAATCAACTGCTATAAACTGCTATATGTGCTGCAAACTTAGGCTTTAACTTGCTACAGTGTGGAAATAGGCCCTTCGGCCCAATAAGTTCACGCCGAAAATCAGAACATCCTACCCAGACCCACCCCCCTATAACCCACCTAATCTACACATCCCTGAACACTATGGGCAATTTAGCATGGCCAATCCACCTAACCTGCACATCTTTGGACTGTGGGAAGAAACCGGAGCACCAGGAGGAAATCCACACAGACATGGGGAGAATGTGCAAACTCCATGCAGACAGATGTCCAAGAGTGGAATTGAACCCAGGTTCCTGGTCCTGTGAGGCAGCAGTGCTAGCCACAGTGCTACCCCAAAGCATTCAGCACAGGTGGCAGTGGTGGCATTCAAACCCACGCCACCTTAGAGACTGGAACCTGAATCCAGAGGCTTAGACCGCTCAGCTACACTATCACTGAGGAAGCTAATTTCTCTGATGACTCAGGCTGAGTATCACATACAAGAAGGTTCCAGCTTTAGTTGTGGCTCTATACTGAGTCAGCACAGTCAAACCAACAGGGGGATTGACAGAGATGACCACAAATTCCCAGCAAATTGGACATATCAGCCTGATTTTCAATTCTTCAATCCAATCCAATTAGACCCACTCCAAATGAAGTCAACATACAGCAGGTTACTAGTGTGTTTTCTTCACTCACAGTATTGTGAGCAGTGCTAGCTGGACCAGCATTTATTGCCCGTCCTTAGCTGCCCATGAGGTGGTGGTGATAAGTTGGCTTCTTGAATTGTTACAGACCATATACTGTAGGTTGACACACAACATTGTTTGTAGCTGACAAGATAAGGCATCATGATGCTGCTGTTCTGATGATCTGCCACTATCACCTATGATAATTACATCAGCTCCCTTGAGGTATGGATGAGACATGGCTCACACAGTACTGAGGAATTCACTAAGGTTTTATTACAGCACCTGGTGTTTATATATGTACACTACAATCAGAGGCACTTGTGTGTCTGAGCTCAAGCTAAGCAATTGGAGTGTACCACAGTTGCTTCCCTCAGCTTGTCATGTTGCAAGAGGTCCCAGCAAGGTGGAGACTGAATTCTCTACCATCAGGTCACATAACATGCCACAGAGATGATATCATGAGCATGTCAGTTAAAATATACAGTATGGGATACTGACCCCGCCACAAGTTCATCTATGGGCACTGTCCACATTTATTTCCCCATAAAGAACAGATACTTACTTCACCACCATTCACTGTTTATAAAACATCAGATCGCATCCGGTATTCTATATAAAGAAATTTCCTCTGACTTGATATTGGGAAGACTGAAGTTATTGTTTTTGGTCTCTAGCAAACACTTTCAACCCTCTTCTGAAAATCTGCCTGTGACTTAAACAGGACATTGACAATCTTGGTGTCATATCTGATCCAAATCATAACTGATACATCACAATATTCCCATTGCTGCCTAACTCCAATCATCTCCAGTTGAAACCTTTATCTCTGCCTTTGCCCATTTAGATGTGATCATTCCAATCATTCCTGAATGCCTTCCAATTTTTCATTCTCCCTGAACTTAAAGTCATCCAAAATTGTGCAGCTTGTAACCTGATGTGCATCATCTATTGCCCTTCCCTCTCTGGCCTACATTGGCAACCAGTTCAGCATTATCTGGATTATAAAACACTCATCCTTGTTTAAAGGCCTCCAAGGAAGGGCAGTCTAAGCATATTGCACAAACAGCTATATTTCAATGTTTTTTCTCACTCCATGGGCCCAGGACCAAATTTCAGAATGGTCAACTGTGGCACAGCATCACAAAAAACAGTGATGAATTAAATCACTATTAAAAAGTATGAAGCAGCAGAGCCAACCAATAATTTTTGTTTGCATTTTCATTTCAGAAGCAGAGCTTAGAAGACAGGCTAGGTTGCAGTCCAGGCCCAGGAACAAGTTAAGGAGCTGGCTTTATGGAATATTGACCTTGAGTTTGCTCTGGTGGTCCAGACTCTGAGCCGGCCTCAGCGGAATTCAAAGAAAGTGGGGGTCAGATGCAAGTTTCCTTTCAGCTTGGATTCTCCTCCTCTGGCCAGGTGTTTGGATATGTTTTGGGGAAAGGTGTGCGTGTCTGGTTCACTCCAGTGTCAGGGCTTTTCCTCGCTCACACACATATGTATAGCACTGTCCCCTCCCCTGCCAAAACAGGCTCCAAATCTCCCTCCTTCTCATTCACTCACTCCCACTCATACTCACTTCCTTCATCACACTCAGATTTGCTCACTCTCACAGACTCACTCACTCCCATCCGCACTACTGCACCCCTCTAACAGACTGCCACTTGCACAGACTCCCTGACTCTACCTGAATCTACAAGGTTTTGGACATTTTGATGTTAAGGATCGAATTGGGGCAGCGGTGAAAGCAGCTTTCTTGTTCCACCCTGACAGACAGTCAAGCTGCCTTGGGTGAGTGGGCATGTGCTGTTTCTGACGCTCTGGTTCCTACAGCCTCCCTGGCCTGCTCTGCCATCTTGTAATTTGTGTTGCTTTAGGAGGCTGGCCCTTCACAGTGATTGGGGAGGGCGCGCAGTGAGGGGTATGTGAGAGCTGACTGTGGCTGTGCGGTGAAAGAAGGGGTGGTGTGAATGAGCGAAACCGCAAGCGAATGCGGGAAGAGAAGAGAATGTATCCTGGCTGAAAGAAGCCACCACTGGTCACGAATGAAGCTGTCCGTAACAAACTCATGACAGAGACAGAGTTATGATTGAAGAAGCTGCTCCTTACAGGTCTGCCACTTTCACCCACCTGCATCTTAAGCAGAGCCTGCAGGCCAGACAGAACAACATGACAAGATGGATTCTGGTGCGTGAGCTATATCTTGGCCATGCCCAGCTGTATAGCTCCAATCTCTCCAACCCAGTAACCTTCCTAAGAGCTACAACCCTTTGTGATATCTGTGGTCCTTTAATTCTGACGTGTCAAGTATCCCGAAATATAATCACTCCTTCACTAGTGTCTGTGCATTCAGCAGTAAGAATCTAAGCTCTCGAACTCTCTTCTTGCCTTTTTTCCTTCACAATGTTCTTCAAATCCACCTCTTTGACCAAACGTTTGGGCATCCTTCCTGATATCAGTTTAATGTTTTGTTTTATGACAGTATTTTAAAGTGCCTTGTGATTTTTTTTTATTAAAGTTGCTTTATAAATGCAATAATAATGATAACTTTTTGTTGTTCAAAGATGTCCAGTAATAATTAATTTTTCAACATTCATTTTTCTGAGCCTATTGACTATGAATGTTCTTTGGCTATTATGTGATTGTTCTGACGGGGCAGCCTGTCCTAATGCATGCCTGCATTACTTCCTGCTCAGAACACTCAGTATACTCAACTGAATCAAACATCCGGTGTAACACTGATTTCTCAAAATTACTCTCATTTAATTAGTGACACTTAAGGGGATTTATATTTGATACAAGCATTCAATTAACTCACTTAGGAAATAATCTTTTCAAATGACTGTCAAGCTGTCTGTTTGTATTTGGAATTAAATGTCGTTTACTCTTTGCATATATTGCAGCCTGATTTAGAAACATGAACCATAACATTGAATAGGGACGTGTTAACCGGCTGTTAAATATTTTGCTGTTTGACTGTAACTTTTAATCACCCAAAGTTTTGAGAAAAATAACTTGAATGATCGCTGATTCAGGGAAGCCTCTGTTAGTTGTGCATTGTTCCCGATGGCCAGGTTTCTGCAGTGCTTGTAAATGCTTGCAAGGGACAACCTCAGCATATAGTCAAGATCTTACAAGCACATATCTCACGCAACTGCTTTAGTTGGCTTTCTTCAGAGATTGTCAGCAAGCTCACAGAGGAAAGCACACACTCAGGTCTTGTGCCAGTGCATATATGTTCTTTCTCCAGCACAGAAGCATTCTCAGTGGGTCAAGTTCTGGAGAAGGTTCAGCTGTCACATGGTGAGCAGCTGATCCCGTCTGAGGATGAGGAGATGCTAGAGGCAGTGACATCATTGAAAAGTCCCCACAGGAAGGTGGTTGGACACCCCAGGCTTTGCGCAGCTGGATATAGATGCTGGGAACAAGGATCATCGCAAAGAATAGAAAGGGAGGTGGTGGAGTAGCAACAGGATGTGTGTGAGATTCTCCCGATATTTCTAGACACAGCGCGCATCCTTGGAGAGACATTTGAGAGAAAATATCTCAAGAGGGCTTCTATGCGAATGGTCACCATTGTGGAAAGAGTGGCTGTCCTCTTGGAGAATCAGAAAGACAGGCTATAGATTGCCAGGTGATCCAGGCCAATGGCCTGCACTTCCGAACAAGGAGTGGATAGAACAAAACATCACCTTCACCACGTTATATGAACATACAAATTGGGAGCAAGAGTAGGTCACTCCATCCAAGCCTGTTCTGCCATACAATACCATTATGAATTATGTGATTTTAACCTCAACTCCACATTCCTGCATACTTTCACATGTTCGCCTTCTCTTGGTTAGCCAGGAAGTGGGGGTTATCCACGTAGAGGAAGATGGAGAAAGGAACATGCCTATGGGGGACTCCTCACAAGATACTTCCACTCATCACACCTACGTGTCTGAGTGCTATTCGTAGAGCTTTGAAGTATTTGGCGAGGGGTAGCATATGGCATGGAGGTACAAAACATGGTGATGCACAGACATGTAGAAAAGAAAACCTTAGTCTGCAAGGCAGAACACAGTTAATGCACAAGGGCAGCATGGCATTTATTTTAATGCAAGGAGTCTTGTGAGTAGGGTGGATGAGATGAGAGTACAGATTAATGTAGGAAATTATTATATCATCGTATGACACAGACATGGTTCAGAGATAGGATTGGCAGCTCAATATTTCAGCATATAGAACATTCAGGTAAGACAGGGACGGGTGTAAAAGAGGAGGAAGTGACTCAAATTGATCAGTTACTGCAATAAGGAGAATGACATCTTAGAGGTTCTTCAATTGAAGCCATTTCTAATAAATAGGAAGTAATCATATTGTTGGGAGTATTCTACAGACACCTAAACAGTCAGTGAAAGTCAGAAGGGCAGAAATGTAGACGCATTTCAGAGAAGTATGAAAATAATAGATTAATAATAATTGAAGATTTCCACACTCCAATATTAAATGGGACAGTCAAAGTGTGAAAAGCTTAGTGGGAGCAGAATTCTGTAAAGGTATCCAGTAGAGCTTTTTAAGCCAGGATGCAGAAAATCCTACAAGAAAGGGCATAGTCCTGGACATAATTTTAGGGGATGAAATAGGTAAGGTGTATGGAGTGTCAGTGTGGGAGTAGTTTATTGATAATGACCTTAACTCAGTAAGATTGAAGGTAGTCATGGAAAAGGTCAAAAATTGACCAGAAATGTAAGCTCCGAGCTGGGGGCAGGCCATCTTTAATAGAATAAGGGATAATTTAACCAAAGTGGACTGGGAGTAGCTACGTGTAGGAAAATATACACCAGAGAAGATAGAGTCTGTCAGAAGGAAACAGTGAGAGCAAAAGACCAATAATTGCCCAGAAGTATGAATGGGGAACTGACAAACCCAGAGAACAATAGATATTGAGGAATGTACAGAAATGGATAAAGAGAAAATGGGAAGCATATGGCAGATACCGATGGCTCAAAAACTTAGAGAAGACCAAGAGGCAAATAAACATCGCAGGGCGTTGCTTAAAAAGAAAGTAAGTAAGGTAAAGTGAGCCATGAAAAATGACTGATAGGTAAAATAACTTAAAATTTGAAAGCGCTTTAATTAGATGAGGGGCAAAATTGGCAACCGGTATGTGGAACTGCAGGACATAGTCAAGGATTTAAATGAGCCATTTGCATCTATTACCACTGTAGAGAAAGCCGATGTAGATATATAAATCACGGAGACAGATGGCGATATACTTGAAAAATTATGATTGAGAGGGAGGAGGTATTAGCAGTGTTAACAGGCTTAAAATTGGATAAATGCCAAAGGATCAAATGTGGGGTATCCTAGGCTACAAAAAGAGGCTAGGGAGGATATTGTAGGGGCCCTAACTTTAATTCTCAAGTCCTCTCGAGTCATAGAAAAGTAAGTTGTCACAGGACTAGAAATAGATACCATTATTCAAGAAGGGTGTCAGGGGTAAATCCAGGAATGGTACGCCAGTTAGATAACATCAGTGGCAAGGAAAAATTTCTGACAGACAGAATTAGCCTCCACTTGGAGAGGGAAGGATTAATCAGGTATCGTCAGAATGGCTTTATCAGGAGAGATCACGTTTGACAAATTTGACTGAACTTTCCAGTTGACTAGATGTGTAGGTGCAAACAGTGCAGTTGAAAGTAATCTGCATGGGCTTTGGTAAGGCTTTTGATGAGGTCTTGCATACAAGACTGGTCAAGAAGTTGAGAACATGTGGGATCCAGAGCAAGTGGGCAAACTGGATCCAAAATTGGCTTAGTGGCAGGAGGCAGAGGCTGATGATTGAAGGTTGTTTCTGTGACTAGAAACCGGTGTCCATTAATTTGGTGCTAGGTCCTTGCATGTTTAAAGTATACATGGATGGCTTAGATAGGGTGGACGCTGGGAAGTTGTTTCCACTAAGCAGGGAGACTAGGACCCGTGGGCACGGCCTTAGAATTAGAGGGGACAAATTTAAAACGGAAATAAGGAGACATTTCTTCAGCCAGAGAGTGGTGGGCTTGTGAAATTCATTGCCACGGGAGGCCGGGACGTTAAATGCCTTCAAGGCAGAGATTGATAAATTCTTCATCTCACAAGGAATCAAGGGCTACGGGGAGAGTGCAGGGAAGTGGAGTTGAAATGCCCATCAGCCATGATTTAAATGGCAGAGTGGACTCAATAGGCCGAATGGCCTTACTTCCACTCCTATATCTTATGTTCTCAGGAGGTATGATCAGTAAGTTTACGAATGGCATGAAAATTAATGATGTGGTAAACCACAAAGGAGACGGGTTGCAGTTCTGGTTGTCACACTAAAGGAAGGATTTGATTACACATGGAGAGGGTGCAGAGGAGGCTCACCAGGATGCTGCCTGGGTTTCAGCGATTCAGCTAAAAAAACAGTCTGGATAGGCTGGGATTTTTTTCCTCAAAGCAGAGAAGACCGAGACAGGACCTAACTGAGATGTACAAAAATTGTAGGGGCATAGATAAGGTAGACTGGAAGAATCCTTCCCCTCCTAGTAGAGAGATCAATCAGCATGGGAGCAAGGCAAAGGACAGTAAATTTGTCAAGGGTTTAAGGAAGAATGTTTTCATCTCGGGGGTGGTGTGTATCTGGAGTGCGCTGTCTGATTGTTCCTCGGCCACCCATGCAACATTTAAAAATTATTAGATAAACACCTGAAACTCCCAAACATACAAGGCTTATGGGCCTACTTCTAGAAATTGGGACTAGGATAGATAGACATTTGCTGGCTGGCAGGGACATGATGGACCAAAGGGCCTCTTTCTGTGCTGTATGGCTCTGAGATGAAACATTGAAGATACTGTTTCAAAATATATTAAAGATCTCAGTATAGTGGAAAAAGAAGGATCCGAGTTCTCTTATTAGTCTACCAATATTAATACACCAAACAACACATCAGCCACACTCGCAGCTTACTCATTCCACTTGCATTTTTGTCATGAGGAAATAGAGGACCAGATTTTCCCACAGCAACAGCATGGAGTGCACTGAAAACAGTAATTTTTTGGATGCAAAACATTTTGAGATATAGTAATGCACCAAGTCATTGCAATTCTTTCCTTTGTAAACACCAAACTAATATCTTACTTTTGAAACTTAAGTAAACATTGTATTTCTTCCTCCGTTAAAAGAAAAATGAAGGAAAGTAAACATACTCAAAGTTCAAGAGAGTAATTGGGAAAGCTACATATTTCAAGCCTTTCCTCCTCCCTGTGGTATCCAATATTTGCAGCAAAGGTTTCAAATCTCAAGTTGCATTGGGATGATATTTGGCAGGTTGCCAGCTTTTGTTGCTCCATTTCAGTCCCTTATGCAGCATTGTACTTAGTTATAATGCATGAGTGAATCTGACATAAATCACCTGAAACAAAAGGTTACAAGAACACAAGCTTTACCAACGACCTTCAAAAAACAGTCAAGACTTAAATACTGTATAGCCTTTTTGGTTATAATTAAAATGCTTTGAGCTCCCTTTTCTCTCCTTGCCAAATTGTCAGATTTGCTGTTTTAATGAATCCATTAATGGAATCTGCATTTGATGTTTAGCACAGTAATTAATGTGATTAATTAGACTAATATGTTACCATTTTCAGACCGCGTCTGCTTGAAAATGGCCACCGCATCTTTCATTCAAACTAAATAAATAGCTGCATGTTTCAATGATCAACGGTAAAGAAAATTTTAGCTGAGATCTTTAAAAATTTTTTAAAATTACAAGATTCAAAAGTAGTATTCCAATGTCCTGTAAAATTGAACAGAGGGGTGTCAGAATGATACAGCTGCAACAGCAGTCAATGCCAGAAATGTAAATGAAAATATGTATTTTATTGTGAGCAAAGATGTATCTATAGTCTAGAAATGTCACTGTGAACAGTCCTATGCTGGTGCTTCACTGTAAGTGACTTATTTGTTCTTGATTGAATATGCGCATTAATTAGTTTATTTCAATGCTTCATCTTGTAGAGTAGGTAAACTAATTTCACCCTGCATTTTAGCATCATACAGGACAACTAAATGGTGGTCTCCCTAGATTTTGTGTTTAAAAGTTCCTTAAAGTTTGGAAACTATTTAATGTGCCACCAAAATTCAACCCTCAATTTATAAACACTGCATACTGCAACTGGACCGCACCAGCAGTATTAAAAATTAGTAATTTGTATGCTCATGAGTTCAAGCCCTATCAATGCTGGAAAATGTAATAGGTTCCCACTTGGATCATCCAATGTCAGTAGTAAGCACCTGCAGGTCAAAAAATCTAATCATTGTAAAACAAAGCTCTTACAGCTTGGTCAAATCTCAGAAGAGTGCTCTACCTAGCACAATTCCCATCCTGAGAATCCTCAAGGACTCTTGAAGTCAGATTGTTAAATCAGTGCAAATTTGTAAATGAATCAACAATTGGCTTGTGCTTATGAGGGCTGGTGAAGAGATGGCCCAAAATCGGTTACATGCAGAATCCAAAGAGCTCTCTTTGGAAGACTTGGAACAAATATACCTAAAAAATGTGTATTGTGCTAATTTTGTTTTACTACCAACAATCCAAATCATGCAATACTTTCAATGGTGAAATATCAGCTCTTCTGAATCTGACAGCAACTTCTGGAACTACACAAGCACAGATAAGCTTGGAAATCCAGAAGTTGCTGCCAAAGTTCTTGCACTTCGTCACTGTTCAGGTTCTCCCAAGAATGTGATCATTAGAAATCACTGAACCTATGAAAACCTCCTTAGATTTTAGTCTTAGCCTCGCTGTAAAAACCTTTGAGAAGTTTATATCACCTCAAATGAGGTATAAGTGAGATTCTAAACAGTGTACTAACTTCACAATTATTGTTAACTATGCTTATAAATCCTCAAAGAGAAACTTAATATTTCTTGAATTTCAATTTGTTCCATTAAAATGAAAATCTTAAGATGATAAAATATACAATTTTTTTTCTGTTTTAGCTTCCACCTTGATCTTGTGTGCAAGTCCCATACGTTTTTGTAGAATTTAATATGAAGAGTGAAAGTATTGAATAGTTGTCACTTCCTGATTTGTTGTCTATGGGAATATTTCAATATTTTTGGTTGGAAACATTGATCGGTGGCATCTCAGTTGCGAGAGTTCATCTTTAATAGGTGCCAGTTTGAAACTAACATCAAGAATGGAGAAATTCGTGCCAGTGTTCATTTGATAATTGTGGAGAGCTTTCTATGAGAGCTGTGTCAAACGTTGTCCCAGCCTGTTACTTCCTGAGGATGCATTCAGACTGTAAATGGAATGTCTATGCACTGCAGTGTGGATTCAGCCTGATCTGGCATTACAGCAGAGTAGATCAGAAATCTCCAGAAGTGGGAGACTCACCTCACAGACAGTTTGCGTCCTGACATCTGATGTATGCTTCACATGATTAATGTCAGTACGGTACCTGGCATCAAGTCTAAACTTGTCAGCTTTGAATTTCATTAGGGGTAGGGGCAGCTTCTGATCTCCTCTTATACCTTTAGCAGGAGGCTGGTAGACTCCCTGGAGAAGTAAAGTAAATAGAAACTCTAGTTGCTGACACTCCTTTGTATCATCAAAAATGTAGAACCATCCCAACTACACAGGGTGGGGGGGGTGGGGGGTTGACACACCTTCTGCAGCAAAAGACATACAACATACCTGGATAATAAAATGTGAGGCTGGATGAACACAGCAGGCCAAGCAGCATCTCAGGAGCACAAAAGCTGACGTTTCGGGCCTAGACCCTTCATCAGAGAGGGGGATGGGGAGAGGGAACTGGAATAAATAGGGAGAGAGGGGGAGGTGGACCGAAGATGGAGAGAAAAGAAGATAGATGGAGAGAGTATAGGTGGGGAGGTAGGGAGGGGATAGGTCAGTCCAGGGAAGACGGACAGGTCAAGGAGGTGGGATGAGGTTAGTAGGTAGATGGGGGTGCGGCTTGGGGTGGGAGGAAGGGATGGGTGAGAGGAAGAACCAGTTAGGGAGGCAGAGACAGGTTGGACTGGTTTTGGGATGCAGTGGGTGGGGGGGGGGAAGAGCTGGGCTGGTTGTGTGGTGCAGTGGGGGGAGGGGACGAACTGGGCTGGTTTAGGGAAGCAGTAGGGGAAGGGGAGATTTTGAAACTGGTGAAGTCCATATTGATACCATTAGGCTGCAGGGTTCCCAGGCGGAATATGAGTTGCTGTTCCTGCAGCCTTCGGGTGGCATCATTGTGGCAGTGCAGGAGGCCCATGATGGACATGTCATCTAGAGAATGGGAGGGGGAGTGGAAATGGTTTGCGACTGGGAGGTGCAGTTGTTTGTTGCGAACTGAGCGGAGGTGTTCTGCAAAGCGGTCTCCAAGCCTCCGCTTGGTTTCCCCAATGTAGAGGAGGCCACGCCGGGTACAATGGATGCAGTATACCACATTGGCAGATGTGCAGGTGAACCTCTGCTTAATGTGGAATGTCATCTTGGGGCCTGGGATAGGGGTGAGGGAGGAGGTGTGGGGGCAAGTGTAGCATTTCCTGCGGTTGCAGGGGAAGGTGCCGGGTGTGGTGGGGTTGGAGGGCAGTGTGGAGCGAACAAGGGAGTCACGGAGAGAGTGGTCTCTCCGGAAAGCATACAGCGGTGGGGATGGAAAAATGTCTTGGGTGGTGGGGTCGGATTGTAAATGGCGAAAGTGTCGGAGGATGATGCGTTGTATCCGGAGGTTGGTAGGGTGGTGTGTGAGAACGAGGGGGATCCTCTTAGGGCGGTTGTGGCGGGGGCGGGGTGTGAGGGATGTGTTGCGGGAAATACGGGAGACGCGGTCAAGGGCGTTCTCGATCACTGTGGGGGGAAAGTTGTGGTCCTTATAGAATTTGGACATCTGGGATGTGCGGGAGTGGAATGTCTTATCGTGGGAGCAGATGCGGCGGAGGCGGAGGAATTGGGAATAGGGGATGGAATTTTTGCAGGAGGGTGGGTGGGAGGAGGTGTATTCTAGGTAGCTGTGGGAGTCGGTGGGCTTGAAATGGACATCAGTTACAAGCTGGTTGCCTGAGATGGAGACTGAGAGGTCCAGGAAGGTGAGGGATGTGCTGGAGATGGCCCAGGTGAACTGAAGGTTGGGGTGGAAGGTGTTGGTGAAGTGGATGAACTGTTCGAGCTCCTCTGGGGAGCAAGAGGCGGCGCCGATACAGTCATCAATGTACCGGAGGAAGAGGTGGGGTTTGGGGCCTGTGTAGGTGCGGAAGAGGGACTGTTCCACGTAACCTACAAAGAGGCAGGCATAGCTGGGGCCCATGCGGGTGCCCATGGCCACCCCCTTAGTCTGTAGGAAGTGGGAGGAGTCAAAAGAGAAGTTGTTGAGGGTGAGGACGAGTTCAGCTAGGCGGATGAGAGTGTCGGTGGAGGGGGACTGGTCGGGCCTGCGGGACAGGAAGAAGCGGAGGGCCTTGAGGCCATCTGCATGCGGAATGCAGCTGTATAGGGACTGGACGTCCATGGTGAATATGAGGTGTTGGGGGCCAGGGAATTGGAAGTCCTGGAGGAGGTGGAGGGCATGGGTGGTGTCACGGACGTAGGTGGGAGTTCCTGGACCAAAGGGGAGAAAATGGAGTCCAGATAGGTGGAGATGAGTTCGGTGGGGCAGGAGCAGGCTGAGACGATGGGTCGACCAGGGCAGGCAGGTTTGTGGATTTTGGGAAGGAGATAGAAGCGGGCCGTGCGGGGTTGGGGAACAATGAGGTTGGAGGCTGTGGGTGGGAGGTCCCCTGAGGTGATGAGGCTGTGAATGGTGTTGGAGATGATGGTTTGGTGCTTGGGTGTGGGGTCATGATCGAGGGGGTAGGAGGTGGTGTCGGAGAGTTGGCGTCTGGCCTCGGCGATGTAAAGGTCAGTGCGCCATACTACCACTGCGCCCCCCTTGTCTGCGGGTTTGATGGTGAGGTTGGGGTTGGAGCGGAGGGAGCGGGGGGCTGCCCGTTCTGTGGGGGAGAGGTTGGAGTGGGTGAGAGGGGTGGTGAGGTTGAGGCGGTTAATGTCTCGACGGCAGTTGGAGATGAAGAGGTTGAGGGAGGGTAGGAGGCCTGGGGGTGGTGTCCAGGAGGAGGACTTGTGTTGGAAGCGGGTGAAGGGGTCAGTGGAAGGAGGGTTAGGTTCCCGGTTGAAGAAGTAGGCATAGAGGCGAAGACGGCGGAAAAACTGCTCTATGTCCAACCGTGACTGGTATTCGTTGATGTGTGGTTGTAGGGGGACAAAGGTGAGCCCCTTACTAAGGATTGACCGTTCGTCCTCAGTCAGTGGGAGTATTTCCCGCAACACATCCCTCACACCCCGCCCCCGCCACAACCGCCCTAAGAGGATCCCCCTCGTTCTCACACACCACCCTACCAACCTCCAGATACAACGCATCATCCTCCGACACTTTCGCCATTTACAATCCGACCCCACCACCCAAGACATTTTTCCATCCCCACCCCTGTCTGCTTTCCGGAGAGACCACTCTCTCCGTGACTCCCTTGTTCGCTCCACACTGCCCTCCAACCCCACCACACCCGGCACCTTCCCCTGCAACCGCAGGAAATGCTACACTTGCCCCCACACCTCCTCCCTCACCCCTATCCCAGGCCCCAAGATGACATTCCACATTAAGCAGAGGTTCACCTGCACATCTGCCAATGTGGTATACTGCATCCATTGTACCCGGTGTGGCCTCCTCTACATTGGGGAAACCAAGCGGAGGCTTGGAGACCGCTTTGCAGAACACCTCCGCTCAGTTCGCAACAAACAACTGCACCTCCCAGTCGCAAAACATTTCCACACCCCCTCCCATTCTCTCGATGACATGTCCATCATGGGCCTCCTGCACTGCCACAATGATGCCACCCGAAGGCTGCAGGAACAGCAACTCATATTCCGCCTGGGAACCCTGCAGCCTAATGGTATCAATATGGACTTCACCAGTTTCAAAATCTCCCCTTCCCCTACTGCTTCCCTAAACCAGCCCAGTTCGTCCCCTCCCCCCACTGCACCACACAACCAGCCCAGCTCTTCCCCCCCACCCACTGCATCCCAAAACCAGTCCAACCTGTCTCTACCTCCCTAACCGGTTCTTCCTCTCACCCATCCCTTCCTCCCACCCCAAGCCGCACCCCCATCTACCTACTAACCTCATCCCACCTCCTTGACCTGTCCGTCTTCCCTGGACTGACCTATCCCCTCCCTACCTCCCCACCTATACTCTCTCCACCTATCTTCTTTACTCTCCATCTTTGGTCCGCCTCCCCCTCTCTCCCTATTTATTCCAGTTCCCTCTCCCCATCCTCCTCTCTGATGAAGGGTCTAGGCCCGAAACGTCAGCTTTTGTGCTCCTGAGATGCTGCTTGGCCTGCTGTGTTCATCCAGCCTCACATTTTATTAGCTTAGAGATGTTATTACACTTTGGACTTGAGCCTGGGCATCCTGGTTCAGAGGCAGGGACTGCACCACCAGACCACACAAGCCGAGTCCCCCCAACAACTACCCCAGCCCTGTTAGTGGTCCAGGCCAAATCATCTTCAACAGTTTCAGCAATGGCTGTACTTCCATCAGAAGGTCAGAAATGGGGATGACTGCACAATGTCAGCTCCATTTTCAACTCCACAGATACTGAAACAATCCATATCCACTGCAGCAAGATTCATTCCAATAACATTCAGGCAGGGGCTGACAAATGGCAAGTAATATCCACGGCACACAAGTACCAGGCAATGGCCATCTCAAAGAAAATTAGATCCATCTTCTCTCTTTGCTTTCAATTAGATTAGCATCACTCAATCTCATGGCATCAACAACCCATTGATTAGAAACTGAGCTGCACTCTACTCCTGGCTCCACAATGCCTTTCCACTAAGTACCAGATCCAATGTGATTGAGTGCCACTGAATACTGCCATTGTGGATGAGTGAAGATGCACCACACTGCAATAACACAACAAGCCTCCGTGAACACAATCTCACAAATCCTCAACCCCTGCCACCCAGAAGGGCAGGGGTAGCAAATACACAGGGGGTACTACCAACAACAGGTTGCCCTTCAAGACACCCATCATGACTTGGAACTCTCCTGCCATTCCTTCACTGCCACCAGATCAAAATTCAAGAACTATGAACAACATTGTAGGTTGGATTTTCTGACTTTTTCCGAAAATTCTTGAAGGTAGGGTGGTAGCAGTCATAACATAAAACCAGTGGCCATTGTACCACCTTCCTGCAACCCCCAAGCTGCCTCCTATTAAGGCTCATAAGTGGCTGATTAGTGTCTTATTTTATCCCCACATTTAACACGTGGCAGGGGAAGATGGTTAACTGAGCAGCTTTCACCATACTTGTTACCATCAAGAAAGGAAAGCAGGGGTTTTTTTTTTGTGATTTCCCTGTCCTTATCAGAGATGCCTATTCAGATGCATCTCCAGCCTGGGCATCCCGTCCCTGCAGCCTTTCAATGGGGTGTTAATTCCCATCCCCCCAGGTCCATCCAAAATGCTAGATTTATCTCTGAGACTGGCCTCCAGGACTGACCTTCTTTAGGGACAGCCTGTAGTTCCAGTAGGGGCCGGCACTCAATCCTGAAACTACAAAGCTTCCAAAAAATCCAATTGGAAGCAACTCTGTAACGTGGTTCCTCTCCCCTAATGGTGATGGAAATCTCAGATGGAATTCATTAAAGAGATAGTAGGAACTGCAGATGCTGGAGAATCTGAGAGAATAAGGTATAGAGCGGGATGAATACAACAGGTCACACAGCATCAGAGGAGGAGGAAAGCTCTGAAGAAGGGTCTAGACTCGAAACATCAGTTTTCCTGCTCCTCTGATGCTGCTTGGCCTGTTGTGTTCATCCAGCTCTACAGACTGACAGAGTATTATCACAGCTACACAGACAGGTTCTGGGTTCCAAGTCAAGGCTCTTTGCGTAAGGGAGTGTGTGTGTTCAGGGAATACACCCCCATGTAAAATATCTCCTCACGTCTGTCTTAAACGGGTTACTTCTCAGTTTTAAACAGTCACCCTTAATTCTAGATTGCCCACAAGAGGAAATATCCTTTCTGTTTCCAATGGTGGTGCTGTAGTCACATATCACTGGTCTCATAACCACAGGCTAATGATTTGAGAAAGTGGATTCAAACTCCACCTGCGACGGATGGTGAAATTCAAAACTAAAAATGTTCTGAAATAAAAAGTGAGTCTAATGGTAACTACGTAGCAGTTGTCATTAAAAAAAACTCATTTTGCTCACTCATGTCCTATAAGGAAGATGCGGTGGCATAGTGGTTAGCACTGCTGCCTCACAGAGCCAAGGACCCAGGTGGATTGACCATGCTACATTGCCCATAGTGTTCAGGAATATGTGGTTTGGGTGGATTGCCAATGGGAAATGCAGGGTTACAGGTACAGGATGGGGGGCAATAGGTCTGGGTGAGATGCTGCTCAGTAGGTGAATTGATCGGCCTAGTGGCCTGCTTCCACACTGTAGGGAATCTATTCCATGAATAACTGCTGTCTTTACCTGACATGGTTTACATGTGACTCCAAATCCATGGCAGTTGTGGTTGGGTCTTAACTGCCCTCAGGGCAATAAATACTGGCAGATGACAGCCACATCCTATGAATGAAGGTAAGGAAACCTTGCTGACATTTCTAGGGCTCAGTGTGTTTCAATCAAGTTGCCTCTTACTCTTCTACACAAACCTGGCCTCCAAACTTTCCTGGTAAGGCAACCCATCTATTTCAGGGATTAGTTTAATAAACTTTCCTGAACTGTTTTCAATGCATTTACATCTTTCCATAAATATAGAGACAAATATACAAACAGTGCTACAGATCTGGTTTGACCAATGCCCTGTATAACAGAAGCATCACTCCCTCACTTTGCTTCCAGGTCCCCTTTGTAAAAAAATTAGATTATTCTATTCGTGTTGCGAATTACTTAAGCTGCTAGTCATCTCTCTCTAATAGAGAGCAATCTTCTGATACGCTAGAACAATGCCAACTTTATTTTTATTCGCTGCATCTTTGGAAATTTACACAATAGGACACCCAGATACATTTGCATCTCAGATATCGACAATCTCTTGTCATTTAAATAATATGCTTATTTGGATATTCTTCCTGCCAAAATAGACAATTTCATAGTTTCCTTAGTGTACTCAAATTTCTGGCTCTTTGCCCGATCACTTAACCTATCTATATCCCTTTGTAACTTATCTCCTCTTCACAAGCTACTTTCCTTTTATCTTGTGTCATCAGTTTATGTAGCAGCCCTTGGAGCACATAAACAAAGATTCCACTGCTTGGACTGCTCCGGGGGTAGCCCTGCAATATTCAGCAGAGAGGATGTCACGATCCGTCACCGATTGCTGCACAGTCTCACCATTATCAGATTACAACCCCTGCAAGCAGCTACTCAGCATGCACGAGGAGGAGGAGAAGGCAGAAGATGGATGAAGGAGACAACCAACACAGTCCATCACTGTTCACAATCAACTCAGTCAACTGCAATTACAAGTAGGATTGTCATGAGGGAAGAGGAAGTAAGAGGTTTATGTTTGCAGAACCTACAGCTTATAAATCAATGGAGACTGTAAGAGGAGAAAACACAATGGGAAGTGGTGATTTAGGTAAGAACATTATGTCATTTTAATGCATTGTGTCCCATTGCTAGCTAAGGCTTAGTCATAGCCATTCAAATGGTGGTGAGCACCATGGGTTAAAGGTGTACTGTGTTCCTGTCGCTTGCTAGTTTGATGTTGCTCCCTTGGGTTAAGTAAAACTTTACCCTGCAGGGACAGGGAAGAGTGCCAGTCAGCATAGTAAGATGCATTTGGGTAATGTGGCTGTCAAGGTTGAACAGCTGGCAGCCTGGATAAGCTGCAAAAAGTGCTACATGTGTGAGGGTGAGGACAAACTGAATTTAGATTTGAGCTGCAATTGCTAGAAGTGACTAATGAGCACTGTGTGAGGCTAATATCTAAATTAGTGAGAAAAAGCAATCTGAAGGTACATTCACTGATCTGAGTCATTCACGCAAGGACACCAAACCCCTTGGGGCATTGAATCCAGATCATCAGGATTGCAATCTCCTAGATTCTCTTCCAGCACTTCCCTCTGCCAAAATGTACCCAACCTTCCAGAGGTAACAAAAACAGAAATTGTAAGGAAAACTCAGCAGGTCTGTGGAGAGAAAGCAGTGTTAACAATCTGGATCCGGCAAACCTTCTTCAGAACTTCAGAACCTTCTAGACGTGTAGGTTAGCTTTCAGCTACTGCAGGCTAGCTTGAACTTCTGCTAACTTCTGAAGACATTTCATCCTTTGCTCAGGCACACAGTCAATCAGTGGCATGCTTAGTGCTGATTGCCTGCTCTATTAATTTTAATTAACAGTCAGCATCAGTGATACCAGAGTCCAATTTGGAGAGCTGTTAAGTTTCCAGGTGTAGAAGTCCTGCGAACAGTACCTTCAGTTGGAACACAAGAACAGAGCGAGAAGTGAGGGCTATGGTGAGAGATGTCTGTTCACATCTTGTAGTATTCATAGAATGTGATTTGGCACCATTTGCAGCATTACATTGTTGGCTGTATATGTTGAATGTGAGTGGGCTTTGTGCAGCACTGCAAGGCAGTTTGGAATTGTGATTTTATCGTTGTTGTACTTAGAATTGTTGAAATTGCCTAAGCATTGTTTTGAAGTCTGTGGGATATATTTGCAAAAAATTTACATTCCTGATGCTGGACCTGTTATGTCTCCACAGGAATCTATGCTTCCAGTCCCAGAGTGTTTTGACACTTTTCCCATTATTTTAGCCAGGGCTATTATTTTAATAATGCATTTGCTTAAGTGGTCACCAGCTTCTCACATAGTATCTCCGAACTTTGTTCGCCAACCCCCCACACCCACCACCCCCCCCCACCCCCCACCAACCAATTTTCAGCCAACACTTCAATTTAGTCAAAGAGCTGCATCTTGGTTATCTTACTTTCCATGGTGTATTCTCTAATAGTTTCAAAACTTTGATGTTAGTTGATTCAGCAAGAGCCTATGCACAGCAGTTTCATAACCAACCCTCTACTAGCTTCAACTGCCTGCTGTGTAGCTCCAACAACAACTTAGATTTATACAGAACCTTCAATGCCATGAAATGTTCCCAGGTTCTTCACAGCAGCATTATAAAACAAACTACAATACTCAGCCACATAAGGTCAAGAGCAAAACCTTAGTGAAAGCGGTAGGTTTTAAATGTGCCTTAAAGGATAGAGGGGGACACAGCGGTCTACAGAGATAATTCCAGAGCTTGGACAACATCACCAGCAGTGCAGCAATTAACCTTGGCAATGTACGAGAGGACAGAGATAGGGGAGACCAGATATGTTGGTGGGTTATGGGGGTTTACAGTGATAGGCAGGGGCAAGGAGTTTTTAAAACAAAGAGATTTGCTTGACTGGGAGTGAAATGGGGATCACGACTTATTCAAATGGGCTGAAAGAGGGCGGAAGTTGCATGGATAGACAAGTTAAGCCTATAAATGTCACGGTTATCACATGGTAACAAGGCTAGTGCTTCCCAAAATAAATTGACAAGTGAAAGCAGCTACAGTAAAGAGGAAATTATTTACACAGACAATCAAAGCCTCTTTGAAATGATCAGTTTTCAGGGATTTAAAATATTAAAAAGGAAATGCGAAAGACTGAGAGTGTTCAGGAGAGCATTCAAAGAATAAAGTTGAGATTAATCAAGGATTTGTCTTCAGTGATAAGGTGCAGTGAAGGGGGTTGCACAAGAGGCAGGGAGCACAGGATAAAACCCTTGGTGATGGTATGATGCTGAAAGAGACTGCAGAAAGGAGGGTGAGAAAAATGTGAAGACAGGAATAAATCAAATGCAGTACGTTGGGTCACTGGAAAGCAAAGTAGATCATAGATGTTGGAGGCGGAACAGTTTGAGACTTAGAATGGTTTGGACAAGGTGGACTTTATGGAGTTGGAGGATGTAAGCCACCAAAAAAAGACATTGGTGAAATCAAATTGAAGGATCTGTATTTGTGGAGCTGAGGTATTGAAGGAGATCTATAGAACATCTATGTAGTGCAGGTGGGAACAGGAGGTAGGGTTTGTAGCTTCACTCTTGTAAAATGGGATAACAACATAATACAGTGAGATCATGGCTGACGGGGGCTGGGGGGTTGCGGGTTGGAGGGGGGGAAACGGGGTAGAATCTATAGTAGATGAGTTCAGTTCACAATGCAGTGGGGGAGCAAAAACAATACATTTTATCTTTTAGTGGATTGATATTGTTACTTGCTCATGTTTGATACCTGACAGTGGTAGTTGGGTAGTTAGCTTGCTGTTAGGTGACCTGTTTGTGGTTCAGAATAATGTCAACACTGCTGGTTTGATTCTGATTCCAAAAAGACCAAAGATTCTTAGATGTAGGAGCAGAAATAGGCCATTCAGCCCATCGAGTCTGCTTCATCATTTAATGAGATCATGGCTGATCTTGGGTAATGCTCAATTTCACTTTCCTGTCTTTTCTTCCAGAAACCTAGATTCACCTACTGATTTAAAATCTGTCTATTGCTTCAATATACTTAATGGCCAAACCTCAATAGCTTTGCAGTAAAGAATTCCATAGATTCACTGCCCTCTAAATGTACCATAATTCTGAGATTATGCCCTCTGGTCCTAGGCTATCTCACAAGGGGAAACAATGTCCACTCCATCAAGTCCTCTACGCATCTTATAAGCTTCAATATGGTCTCTTTTTATTCTTCTAAACTTTAATGAGTACAGGTCCAAACTACTCAACCTCTAATTAGATAATCAGTCCATACCCAGGGGCATCATGGTGGCTCATTAGTTAGCACTGCTGCCTCACAGTGCCAGGGACTCAGGTTCGATTCCAGCCTCCGGCGACTATCTGTGTGGAGCACGGGGCACGTTCTCCCTCGGTCTGCGTGGGTCTCCTCCGGGTGCTCCGACTTCCTCCCACAATCCAAAGATGTGCAGGCTTGGTGGATTGGCCATGATAAATTGCCTGTAGTGTTCAGGGATATGTAGATTAGGTGGGTTATGGGGGATGGGTATGAGTGGAATGCTCTAAGGGTCTATGTGGACTTGTTGGGCCAAAGGGCCTGTTTACATACTGTAAGGATTCTATTATTCTATGAAACTAATGAGCCTTCTCTGGCCTGCCTCAATATCTTTCCTCAGATACAGGCCTAAAACTGCTCATAGTATTCCAGTTGAGATAAACTTGGGACCTGCCTTCGCAGCCTACCCCTCACAGCAGAATGCAATGGCAAACCCACTGACAAAAAGTGCCCAGAAAATGGTTCAGTAACTGAACTTGAACAAAGGACCTGCTTTCAACCTGAGCACAGATGAACGATTGAGTGAATCTAAGAGTGTTGACATGGTCACATGATCAAAACAAAACAGCCGGGATAGTGCTGGGCATCATTGAGGTACACATGGAATATTTCATACTTGCACATGAATGCAGAAAGGGCAGGATCCAGGGAGAGGAGAAGGGGCCTGACTAAGAACCCTAGAGGGAGGCTGGAAGTGGCGATGATTGAGCAAGAAGAGATATGAAGTGAGGTCAGATAGCCCAGAGCCTGAACGGCGAGTCCCAAAACGGAACGGGCAACCTTTCAGCCTGTAGACCCAATGGGACTCTCAGGGCAGGTGAAGCACAAAGCATCCACAGAACAGAAAGGCAGATTTGCTGTGGAGAATGAAAGTGCTTTGTGCACTAGAATATGATGAGCAGCCTCGCTGATGCCCTGGGCTCCAATCATGAATGTAGGGAGAAGGGGACATGCCAGTGACACATCAGAGACACCGGGGATCCCATTGGACACCATGGCCTTGACCTGGAAGATCGATTGGCTGAAGGCTGGAGAACATTCTGGAAAGATGCAGCAGGGAAGGATAAGAAGGGACACCTGTCGGCTGTGGTTTGAGTGAAGATTTGTAGCTCGGGCGCTGGTTATAGACACCTGTTGGCCATTCCCTCAGCAAGTGCTCCACCTAGATCAGCAGCAGAGCTCCAACCACCTGGAAAGAGAAAGACAACAAGCACATTTGCCAAGATTATCGGAGCTGACAATACAGCCCGGCCAGGTTTAACTACTAGGGTAGCACCTAGTCCTAGCAGCAGGTTAGGTCAGGATCACAGCAAAGACTTAATGCTGTGATTGGTAAAGTAGTTAATTTAAGAATCGGGAATGTTATCATGAAAGAGCAGGGTTTCGGATATTATGGCCACTTCTGCGCCTTTAATACGTTTTGTGAATAAAATTGCATTGAGTTGGAAGTCGACTCTGACTCCCGTTCATGCCACAAATATAGTGCCCAAGTAAAGCGAGTTCATGCAGAAACTGGTCAAAATGCCCAAAGCATGGAGAACAAAAGGGCATGAGTGGCATTAGAAGAGTTTAGGATGGCACAACAGAAGAGCAATTTTAATGAAAACAACTGCAGAACGGATGATAAGAATGACAGTATTAAATGTTATGGAGAAATTCTGTAGGATAGAAAGATACAACAGAATACATTTACAGTCAAAAGTTGTTTGTGACTTTTGGTGCTGTGTGCATAATGGAAGCAGGAATTTGAATACAAGAATTTTGAGAAAAATGGGCACAGGCTGGGTGGGACAGCAGGATTAAAATCACACTTCCTTTCCCAAAAAAATTACTTTAAAGCCCTACATCTCTTCTTCCTCCTTACACAGCTGATGTCTGAATCCATCTCCCAATCCCTTCAGGAACTGGTTTTTAGATATTTTCATATCAGCTATTCAGAGATGTTATTCCACACCCTGGGTAGGACTTGAATCCAGGCCTCTTCACCCAGAGGTAAGGACATTACCATTGTGCCACATGCATAGGAATTGCTTTTCGAAATATAATTTTTTGCAAAGATCACCACCTTTCATATACTTCAGCTAATCTAGCAGATTCAAGAAGGGAATGAAATAATCACTGGACAATGAAAATACAGAATACAGAGTACAGAGAAAAACACAGACCAAGTGAGATTAGAACAGAAAGCTCTGGTGTTGATCCACCACTGCCATAATTATGACTAAATTAATAGCTTCACTCACGAGTGGAACTATTTCGTCTCCGCTGAAATTCCTATGATTCTTCGAAAAGGACAAAGATCTAGATATTTCAATATGCCATTAGTTATTGCCAACATTAATCCATTTAAAATGGTCAAATACTTGTATTAAAATGAAAAGTTAAATTTAAAGGGTAATCGTTCAACTCTATTTTGTCGGTCATTGTATATCTGTCCTTGGGGACTTATATGTCCATTCCCAGTGCTCCATGGATGCTTTTATTGGCCAGTTATACACAGAATATTTCTAAAAGGGTTGATGTTTAATAGGTATTTATTTAAATGTCACATGTACACAACTAATTTCGATGCTGCCTTTAGTTGGTATCTGTATGGGTTTTAAGAAATATTAATTTAATCTTCATTCTGCAAGTGATGCTGATAAATAAAAAGTCACCAATGAAAATAAGACACAAATTACAGATTTTAAAAAATCTATGGCGTGTAATGAAATTCTATTGGAACAATAAAAAAGCCAGTCAATGAAAATGCTCAGGAAGTCCCTGATAAATTTACTTTTTAAATTGAAAACCATTCTCAAAATCAATCCTGAGGAAATAATATTGACATATTGTTTGTGTGGCTTGAAGGTAGGAGATGGAGGCTGTTGGTGGAGGGTTTTTTTTAGACCTGTGGCCTGTGACTAGCAGTGTGCCACAAGGATCGGTGCAGTGTTCACTGCTTTTTGTCATTGATATAAACAATTGGGATGTGAATAGAAGAGGAACGGTTAATATTTTTGCAGATGACACCAAAACTGGAGGTGTAGTGGACAACAAAGATGTTTACCTCAGAGTATGATGGGACCTAGATCAGATGGACTGATGGGCCGAAGAGCAGTGGATGGAGTTTCATTTAGATAAATGAGAGGTGTTGCATTTTGGTGAGGCAGATCGGGGCAGGACTTATACACTTAATGGGGAATGTTGCCAAACAAAGAGTCCTTGGTGCGCAGGTTTATAGTTCCTTGAAGATGGAGTCACAGGCCGTCAGCATAGCGAAGGCAGCATTTGGTACACTTGCCTTTATTGATCAGTGCATTGAGTATAAGAGGTGGGAGGTGGTGTTGCAGCTTTACAGGATATTTGTTAGGCCACTTTTGGAATAATGCATTCAATTCTAGTCTCCCTGCTATAGGAAAGATGTTGTTAAATCTGAAAGGGTGTTCAAAAGATTTAAAAAGATTTTGCCAGGTTTGGAGAGTTTGTTCTATAAGAAGTGGCTCAACAGTCTAAGATAATTGTCCTAGTAGGGGAGGCTGAGGGATGATCTCATAAAGATTTATAAAATCATGAGGGGCATATATAGGGTGAATAGCCAATGTCTTCCTCCCAGGCTAGGGGACTGAGCAGATAAATTTAAGGTGAGAAGGGAAAGGGACCAAAGAAGCAACTTTTTCAGTTAGAGGATGTATGGAATAAATTGCCAGAGGAAATGGTGAAGGCTGGTACAATTACAACATTTAAAAAGCATCTGGATGGGCACATGAATAGGAAGGGTTTAGAGAGAAATGGGCCAAATGCTGGCAAATTGGACTAAAGTGATTTCGGATATCTGGTCAGCATGGACGAGTTGGACCAAAGGGTCTGTTTCTGTGCTGTACATCTCCATGACTCTATGTTTTAATTCATGACTAAAATTTGTATATTGTACTTGTTGACAATTTTTGCCTACGGTGTTTGCTGCTCAATCTAATAATTAGCATTCAGATTCACCCAGGGGCTGGAAATAGTTCTGGAATCTTTACAATATGGCACAATGACAACATATTTTCCAAAAAGAGATTTGAAAGTGCTTAGCGAGTTTCTTCACACCAAAACAACTCCCAAGGGGGATAAACCCATGCAGGGTCTGGCAACATATCCAGATCATGTTTGACTGCCATGGGTGACAAGTTTCCCATTGTTCTGATGACTGCTTCCAACAAATGTACAGGAAGGTGCTCATCAGCCACTCAAGACTAATTTAAAGCCTAATTCACCATTGGGCCAAAGCTGAATTAAGAAGTGCAGTGACAGCTTGTTTAATTAAATCCTAAAGCCGATTAGATTACATTACGAAGCAAAATCCAGTCAAGTTGAAGCTTAACAGCTGACATGAGCCTGAAACTGGGATAATCTTCATATTGAATTTTAAAAACAACCTTCAATCCTGACAATAATAGTGGGACATCTTCAAACTGTGGATAAGCTTCTGGGAAGTTTTCTTTTTTGAAACAGATAATTACAGATTCCGGGCAGTTACTAGTTCACCATGTTTCCTCTATAGCAGAAACGGTGGATGTGTATAAATAGCCTGCCAAAATAAAGATCAGCAGTTAGTTCTTTAACATACTGTTCCATGGAGGGCCGAAATCTGAAGACTGAAATCTGAAATCGTTCAGATGTCAAGCTCCTGAGCTCCACTGTGTTTTGAGAGGCCAGGGCAAAGTGTTAGCCTGGGGCTTTCTACAGACAGGAAAAAAAAGATACATCAAGCCAGAAGGTTATTTTGCAAAAATATGAGAAACCCAGAGGGACATCAGGTCATTCTCCCCTGCTCTCCAATGTCTAACTCAGGAGCATAATTGTCAAGGTTCTAGAGCAGGTATCTGGCCCATTAACTCACTCACTCAAGAAAGGGCTTGGCTTTTGTTGTGTTCACGTCCACCAGCATCATCTGAAATGCCTTCAGTAAAAAACACTGCCACCAATGGCTTCTTATTGATATTAGTCTAAGTTACTGACACTGAGCGGAGAAGGAAGTCCAAGTTATGTCATTGCCTGAAGATTGGTTGAGTGTCCTTGAACAGGGTAAACTTAGTACATAGTAACCGATCATATCACATTTAGGTTACCTGATGGAATCCTGAGAGACCTCTAGCTAGAATTAAGAGTAAGTACACATTATTGTTGGGCATTAGTGCTTAACTGCATAGAATTTAACACTGACAGCTGAACAAGCTGAACTGGTTAGCCTCCTCCCCGTTCCTGATGGGAAGAGCATATCTTGTGATGTCATTTGGCACTTTCGGGTACTCTCTTAAACAGCAGTGCAGTTTGATAAATGTACCTTCGAAGTTTGTTTTCTTTGATGTAAGAGATTTGCTTAATTGTGTTACACCTCTGAATTCATTTGTGTGGCCACACATGTACAGCAAATAAAACATTATGATATTTTCAGGTCACTATGCAGACACGTAGCTTACAAAGAACATAGGCCTTCCACTTACATCTTGCTGTTATTACCTGTCTCAGAAATGCCTCAAAGCATTTTTCGTACTTCATTGCTGACAAATTTTAAGTGAGCCAAGACAGTAGGCATTTTGCATTAGGCAAGATCAGACTAACAATAAGGTAAATCATCCATTTATTATTCTTTTGCACGTGTTGGCTTAAGGAAGAAATTTGAACAGGGTATTATAAAAGAGTTCTTGCTCTTTTATCGGTGTAAGATGGTTAAAAGTATTTTAGTTCATTCAATACAGATCAGAGCTTCCTCCCTTCTGTCAAGAAGATGCCGCCTCATTACCCAATGGAACCTGCCTCCTCACTTCCCCGTCTCCCTTAATAACGCTGCTCACGTCTGAGTGAATGAAATTTCTAAGGACTAATCCTGTACAGACAATATATAATCCCACTCAGCTATGAGGAGAGAGGTGGAGAATACCCATGCGGTATATCGTTCCCTTGATTCAAAACATGCAGCCTACCACAAGAATGCAAAATCTGCACATACATGCAATTCATAAGGAGTGCTAGTTTGATATTGTGTAATCTATGTAACTAATTAATTTTTGTAAGAACTGCCTGTAAAACTGGATCCAAAATTTTACTTGTATTGAGATTAATTAGAAGAGAAATTTTATATTCACTGTATACTTTTATATATCTATTATTGAGAGATTTGATTACCAGACTCCCTCAGAGGACAGATCTTGTTGGCCCTGGGACTGCTATCCTGGAAAACCGCCTCACAAAATTGGTCATGCGCATTAAATTATAATGTCAACATTTATCCACTTTTTCAATTAAACATTTCTTGATCTGTGCTTTGTAATAATATTTTGCCCTGAAGAAATGTACAGAAAATTGTTTTTATCAATGGTATGTGGCAGAAAGCGTTTTTAATAAAAATTACAATTGGTGTTCACTGCTCAGAATCTTAATAGAATTATCTGGCAAGTTGATTCTCGTGGAAAGATAAATCCGAAGGATCTAAATGTAATGGTGAGAGCATTGGCAGAATATATGTAACTGAGCTGTGTACTGGAAACCATTCCTCCTGCACACAAGAAACAGCTTCAGGCATTGCTTTTGGTATTGTGGAGTTATTTCAACCGACGTGCAATTTTTTGTCCAGTTTAATCATGTAGTAAAACTGAAGGGCAAAGTTGGGAAATGTTTCAACAGAACTTGCTGTTCATAGCTTTCTCCCTATATGTAACAGCCTACAGCTCACAAGCTTTGCTGCCTCTATCCAATTCACTTAAAAACATTATCGTTAAGACAAATATTTGGCGGAAATATACAACATTGATTCAGAAAATTCTAAGTCCTATTCAGGAGTCTTGAATGGCTTTGCCTCTCTCAGTATGAAAGCGCTTTGCAGATTTCAGGAATACACATGGAGCAGTTACATGTAGTAACTCTTGGCACAATTAATGAGACATTCACTCGTTGTGATGTTACAGATTTTAAAGAGTTAGGCACTAACTCTTGAAAAAGAAGAAGCCTTCGAGAATAGTAATCTCCAGATGACCTGCCAGAAGTGTTGGCTAGAATAGGGAGCATTAGGCCTTGGAATGTGTGCTTGCCAAAGGAGAGAGAGGTTCACATTTTTGTGGTGGGGTACATGTTCCACGTCAAGGGAACAATATACAACTTGGGTATTCTCCACCTCTGTCAAAATGCTTTGGTGGAAAAAGTAATTAAAGTATTGCAGGGAGATATGGTGGCAGAGTGGTAATGTCTTTAAACAACAGTTAAGAAGCCCATGCTAATGGGAAACATGGGGTCAAATCTCCACAGCACTACAGAATTGAATGAATAAATCATGAATACAAAGCTAGTCTCAGTAATGGTCAGCATGGCCACTGTTGTCAATTGCTGTAAAAACACCTTCTTCGCGAATATGCTAGATAGAAGGGCATTTTGCAGGCCTCCCAATCAACATGGATTTCAAGCAAACAGCAATGCGGTTGACTCTTCCAAAATGGCCCAGCCAGCCTCTCAATGCAAGAGGCAACAAGTGCTGGCCTTCCCGGTGATGCCCACATTCCATAATAAAAAAGGATTCCAATTAGTGTGATATGAACATGAGTAACATTGACATTTGGCTAAGCAGGTAGGCTGAGATGAATAAAGTTGTTGGAGCAGAAGTAGAAGCTTTGGACAAAATAAAGAACAGAAAATATGACCAGATCCAAGATTCATTTAAGCCAGGGAGTGTTAGTGAAACAGAATTTTTTTTGAAAGAATGTAAGAAAGGTCCCAGGTGACACACAATAGCATTCAAGAGGCAAGCAGACAATCTACTCTTATATTTCCAATGTCTGTGAAGTACATAAATCCAAAGGTTGGGTACCATGTCCTAGCCGATGTGACTGTTCCCTCAGTTTATGTTGGCCAAGATTTTGTTGCAAGGCAAAGGGATGGTTTTCACCAGTTGCCTTACATACATTTACTGAGAGATATCATGTGCTTGTGAGCAGGAATCTCCAATCACTTCTTGCATGCCTGATTTCAACACCTTCTACAGAAGGTTCACAGCACCTGTAAACAGGTCAAGCATCAGGAAAGCTGGTCAGCTTATCATACTGAATGATCCTCACAGGCAGCACAATAGCAAGTAAAGAACAGGAGACATGTATTTAAATCTCTGTACAGGAAGAGAAATAAAGATTACATCACATGTGGGATTAAATGTAAACCACAGAAAAAAAATCAAATAAAAACCGTATTCAGAAAAGGAACACATGTTAGAGATCCCAGGATCTCACATGAGTCTAGTCCATTCCTTATTGAAGAGGACCTGCAACTGGGTGATGATCATAGAAATCCCTACAGTGAGGAAGGAGGCCATTGGGCCCATCAAGTTCACACCAACACTCCAAAAAGCATCCATCCCAGACCCAACCCCCTACCCTTTCCTTGCAACGCTGCATTTACTATGTCTAACCCACCTAGCCTGTACATCCCTGGAAACTACAGTTTAGCAAAGCCAACCCATCAAACCCACACAGAAACAGGGAGAACATGCAAACTCCATGCAGACAGTTGCCCAAGGGTGCGCTTGAACCCAGGTCCCTGGTACTGTAAGACATCAGTGCTAACCACTGAGTCAACATGCAGCCCCAGTTAGCAGTGGACAATCTTCCAAAATTGTTCAGTTAAACATTATGCACTTGTAATGCCCATCTTGATGAAACCTGAGATTTACATGTTATTCTTACAGCCTCCAGTTCCTCTCAGAGGGCTGCCTGAGGCACACTGTTGGAAGCTTTATTAGCACTAAGGAAAGCAGTGCAAGGGAAGATTCCCCAAGAGGCAAGCTTAACAATGTCCTGTGATCTTGTGTAAAGCCACTACTCACCCTACACATTTTGCACAACAATAAACTGCAGCCTGCTTCTTTCTGATCAAATCCCCAAAGTGCCTGTTTTGCACAGCAACCTGAAAAACCATCTTTTGAGCTAGTGATGTCAATGAGATAACACAGATTCATTCAGAGATGTGAAAAAGGTCCAATATTTGGCATGTTAAACATCATTGTGATTCAAAATTTTTGATACAAGATATGTCACAGTGATTTACAGTTAGCTTTTCTACACTAAAATCGTACAAGAATAACTGTTATTTTCAGAAATTGTCACAGTTCATACACATAATATGAATATAACACGAAGTTCATGGCTCATGATATTACTAATGCTTAAAAAAGTGAACCATCTGTGTCAAGGACAATATCTGCTGTGTTTTGGAAATCACCTTAAGTTGCCATTAGCCTGACAAATGTTAATCTGTATCTGAGTTCCAAGAATTTGCTGGATTTGACCATAGGTATGAATTAAACTAATTGTAAAAGTTTTGGCTCATACAGATCAATGTAAATATTCTTCGAAAGACAAGATTAAATTTCCTATACAGTCACTTGGCTTTTCTGAGTCTGAAACTGAGGAATTATTTCTGCAGTTCGTGAATTGTTCCCAGCATGTTCTATTTTACCTGATTTTTCTATGTCTTTTTTTCTCTAATATTATCAAGTTTTTCTTTCCTCGTTCTCTACATGAATGTGACTTCATTCACCCAGGTTCATCTTCAGTTTTTCACCCGTTTCTTTCCTTGTTCTTCACTCTCACTGGTTATTCCTGTCATTCATTACTATCCAATGTGCCCACTGCCCATTATCATCTCACATGGAACAATTTGCAAAGGCAAAGTATTTGAGCTGAGGAATGGAGGAAAAAAATCTAATGGTAGCAGTACAAGTTACAGAGCCCTTGTTCGATGTCCTGCACCAGTCTCGAGAAATTTATAAAAGCATAGATTTTAAAGGGGTCCCACTGTCAGGGCCGAAGGGGAACTGACTGCCAATGAAACACTGATCACTAAAACGCAGCACAACTGTTTGCTGCTCCAAATCTAAGTGATAGCTGATAAAGCTGCAGTAGAGTCACAGAGTCATAGAGCTGTACAGCATGGAAATAAACCCTTCAATCCACCTTGTCCATGCTGACCCAATACCCTAAATTAATCTAGTCCCATCTGCAAGCATTTGGCTCATATCCCTCTAAACCCTTTCTATTCATATATACCCATCCAGATGCCTTTTAAATGTTGTAACTGTACCAGCTCCACCACTTCTTCTGGCAATTCATTCTATACATGCACCACCCTCTGCGTGAAAAAGTTGCCCCTTAGCTCCCTTTCAAATCATTCCCCTCTCATCTTAAACCAATGACCTCTAGCTTTGGACTTCCCTGCCCTGGGAAAAAGACCTTGGCTATTCACCCTACTCATGCCCTTAACGATTTTATAAGCCTCAATAAGATCACGCCTCAGCTTCTGACCCTCCAGGGAAAATAGCCCCAGCCTTTTCAGATTCTCCTTATAGCTCAAACCCTCCAATCCCAGCAACATACTTTTAAATCCTTCTGCACTCTTTCAAGCTTAACAAAATTTTTCCTACAACAGAGAGACCAGAATTGATTGCAGTATTTCAAAAGTGGCCTAACCAATGTCCTGTACAACCACAACATGACTTCCCAACTCTTATACTCATTGCACTGACCAATAAAGGTAAGTGTACCAAATGGCTTCTTCATTACCCTGGCTACCTGCGACTCCACCTTCAAGGAACGATGAACCTAATTCTAAGATCTCTTTGCTTGGCAATACTCCCCAAGGCCTTAACCATTGAGAAAAGTCCAGGATTCATGTAATTCACCACACACATGGTTAAGACAATAAAGAACCATCATGCGTGAATCGCAAAGCTACATTTGCAGCTTGCATCATTGCACAGATGCAATTTTTCAACATTGTAATCTGGCCCTAGTAATGATTACATTTGTTCTTTGGAGTAATTGTACTGCAGATGTTTGATTGATTTTAACTGTTTTCTGGTGCCCCAACATAGCAGCAAGTAGACTCTTCATCCCCTCAAGTCTATCCTACCATTCATTGAGTTCATGGTGGTTTGGCTGCTGAATATTCATCTTTAATCATTTACTTCAATTTTTGTTTTGAAATTGAAGATATGATATGGTATAGCACAAAGTGTGATTCTTAGAAGAGAGATACCACTGTGCAGGGAAAGAAATGCTCCCGAATTTCACTTCTGAGAGGATAGGCTCTAATATCAGACTATTGCTTTAGCATTAGGGTTTCCGAGAATGGGACATCTTCATTTAAAAAAATAACTCCAATTCTCACATCACAGATGCTGTCCCAACTTGCTAAGTAGTTTCTGTTTTCAGATGAGGTTACTGAATCTGATTTTAACCATTTCAGTTCTTTCACGAGCAGGGACGTTTTACTTATCACATCCTTGGATGTGTGCATCTGCATTTGCTGCCCTTGAGACTAATTAAGAGTACCCATATGGCCATGCATCCGAAGCCTGACTAGGTAAGGATGCCAGCTTACCTTATCTGGAGAACATTACTGATGGTTTCTTATAATAATTGCTTGTAGTTGCCTTTACTGAGACAAGCTTTATGTGGCAGGTCTTAGATATTTTTAAACAACATGTTTGGAGGTATTGCTACACACGTCTGGTACAGATGAGAATTGAACTGGATGCCCTTTGCCAGAGGTAGGAACATTACCACTGCATCACAAAAGCCCCTAATGCTAGATTTTATCAACTGAATTTAAATTCAACCAGCTGTGGGAGTTAAGACAGTGTCACCAGAGCATTAGACTGGGCCTCTGGATTACCAGTCCAGTCACACTATTTATGTAGCACATTCAATGTAATAAAATGCAACAAGGCAATTCATGGGAAGAAAGACCAGCACATTGGTCACAAGAGGTAGATTTTAGTAACAAGCTAAAGAAGAAAAATGTTACCGAGAGGCAGGAAGAGATTGGAGTTTTGGACCAAAGCAGCTGAAGGCATGGTCAACTATGGTGCAATGCTTCAAAGCAGAAATGCTGAAGAGCCAGGAAGAGTACAGCAGCTGGTGGGACTGGAGGAGCTTACAGAGACAGGGAGGGCTGAGGCAATGCAGTGATTATTTTAAAACCAAGGCAATACCTAATTAGGAGCCAGTATAGGTCAGTAAGCACACAGCTTGGAGGGAATAGGTCTTGCCGTGAGTTAAAACACAAGCGGTAGAATTTTCAATGACTTCCAAGTTTACACAATGCAGAATGTGGAAGGTCAGACAAAGTGTGATGGAATTGTCAACTCTGGAGGCAAAGGCTTGAATGAGTGCTTCAGTAACAGATGAACTGAGGTCAGGAATCTAACTTAATCATTTCTCACTTCTAAAGAAAATTAAATATTATAAGCATCTTATAAATATTCATTAATATTTGAGTGATTTTGTATTCATGATCGGCAGCACGGTGGCTCAGTGGTTAGCACTGCAGCCTCACAGCGCCAGGGACCTGAGTTCAATTCCAGCCTTGGGCAACTGTCTGTGTGGAGTTTGCATGTTCTCTCCTGTGGGCTTCCTCTGGGTGCTCCAGTTTCCTCCCACAGTCCAAAGATATGCAGGCTAGGTGGATAGGTCTTACTAAACTGGCCTGTAGTATCCAGGGATACAAAGAACAAAGAAAATCACAGCACAGCAACAGGCCCTTCAGCACTCCAAGCCTGTGCTGATCCAGATCCTCTACCTAAACATGTCGCCTATTTTCCAAGCATCTGTATCCCACCCTGCCCATTCATGTATCTGTCTAAATACATCTTAAATGACTCTATTGTGCCTGCCTGTACCACCTCCACTGGAAATGCATTCCAGGTACACACCACCCTCTGCGTAAAGAACTTTCCACGCATATCTCCCTTAAACTTTTCCCCTCTCACCTTGAAATCATGACCCCTAGTAATTGAGCCCCCGACTCTGGGAAAAAGCTTCTTGCTATCCACCCTGTCGATACCCCTCATGATTTTGTAGACCTCAATCAGGTCCCCCTTCAACCTCCATCTTTCTAATGTAAGTAATCCTAACCTACTCAATCTCTGTTCATAGCTAGCACCCTCCATACCAGGCAACATTCTGGTGAAACTCCTCTGTACCCTCTCCAAAGCATTCACATGCTTTTGGTAATGTGGCGACCAGAACTGTACGCAGTATTCCAAATGTGATCAAACCAAAGTCCTATACAACTGTAACATGGCCTGCCAACTCTTGTACTCAATACTCCATCTTATGAATGAAAGCATGCCATATGCCTTCTTCACCACTCTATCCACCTGTGTTGCCACCTTCAGGGTACAGTGGAACTGAAAACTAGACCTCTCTGTGCATCTGTTTTCCCCAGGGCTTCTCCATTTACCGTATAGTCTGCTCTTGAATTGAGTCTTCCAAAATGTGTCACCTCACATTTGCCTGGATTGAACTCCATCCGCCATTTTTCCACCCAACTCTCCATTTATCTACATTCTGCTGCATTCTCCAACAGTCCCCTTCACTACCTGATACTCCACCAATCTCAGTGTCATCTGCAAACTTGCTAATCAGACCATCTGTACCTTCCTCCAGGTCATTTATGTATATCACAAACAACAGTGGTCCCAACACCACTGGTCACAGTTCTCCCTTCCACTACAACTCCCTGTCTCCTGTTGCCCAGCCAGTTCTCTATCCATCTAGCTAGTACACCCTGGACCCCATGCAACTTCACTTTCTCCATCAGCCTACCATGGGGAACTTTATCAAACGCCCTACTGAAGTCCAGGTATATGAAATCCACAGCCCTTCCCTCAACTATCAACTTTGTTACTTCCTCAAAGAATTCTATCAAGTTGGCAAGACATGACCTTCCCTACACAAAACCATGCTGCCTATCACTAATAACCCCATTTTCTTCCAATTGTAAAGAGATCTTATCCCTCAGTATCCTTTCCAGCAGCTTCCCAACCACTGATGTCAGGCTCACTGGTCTATCATTACCTGGATTATCCTTACTACCCTTCTGAAACAAGGGGACAACATTAGCAACATTACAATGTGCAGGCTAAGTGGATAAGTCTTGGTAAATTGTCCTATCAAGTCCAGGGATATGCAGACAAGGTGGACAGGTCTTGGTTAATTGTCATATAGTGTCTAGGGATGCGCAGGCAAGGTGGTTAGTTCTTGGTAAATTGTCCTGTAGTATCCAGGGATGTGTAGGCTAAGTGGATAGGTCTTGGTAAAATGTCCTGTAGCATCCAGGGACGTGCAGACAAGATGGATCGGTCTTGGTAAATTGTCCTGTAGTATCCAGGGAAGTGCAGGCTAAGTGGATTAGCCATGTAAAATGCAAGGTTATAGGCTGGGGATGGGGTCTGGGTGGGATGCTCTTCGGAAGGGCAGTGTGGGCTCGATGGACTGAATAGTCTGGTTTCACACTGTAAGGATTCTATGTCGATTTCAAATGCCAATTTGCCATATTGGCAAACAACCCAAAGGAAATAGCTTCAGTATTTTCAACGTTTAACTGAAGGAAAGATTAGCTTGTCGAGTCATCGATGTCAGATGAGCTGTCAAAAAGAGAGGTAGTGGTGAGATAAACCTGGCAAAACTGAATGTCACTGAGAGAAAGTATGTATTTGGAAATACCTTTATGTGTGCAACTTCAACAACAACAAGAAGCTTGAATTGTCCAGCACAAAGCAGCCTGCTTCACTGGCACCACATCCACAAACATTCACTCCATCCTCTATCGACACTCAGTGGCAGTACCATCTACAATATATCCTGCATATATTCATCAAGGCTTCTTCAGCAGTGCTGGCATGTTCCCCTCCAAACCATTCATCATCCTGACTTGAAAATATATCTCTGAACCTTTGCTGTCTTGGAATTCTCTCCCACATGGAAAAGAGAGTTACCTCCTGGACTGCAGCAGTTCAGACTGGCAGCCCAACACCACCTTTTCAAGGGTAATTAGGGATGGGCAATAAATACTGGCCAAGTCAGCAAATTTCACAATCTTTGAAGGAGATCAATACTTCAGGGGTATTCATGGCCATGACCCAGGAGTGGGAAAGGAAGATGTTACTGGCGAATCTCTGGCTCTGAGTGGGTGAATAAGAGTGGGACCAGGCAAATACAGTTGCACCAAGCTAGATGACAGGAGAGTGATGGTGGATGAGTATAGCTTGGTCACTGTACCAAGGGCTGTAGACAAATCTAGAAGGAGGGGTCATTCATTGTGGCTTTGATATTTTGTCCTAGTGTGAACATGGGAAACCTGACTGGAGGGATTTATTCATGAAGCTTTAGGAGAAACAGATGCAAGTTTAGAGGGGACAAGTTTAAGAACTTTGGGAGAAAAAGGAGGTTGGAAATGGGCCGATAGTTTTTAAGGGCAGGGGAGCTAACATTTGCTTCTTTAGGAGATGTATGATGACGGCAGACTTAAAGGCAATAACAGAGTGGGGGCAACTTTATTGGAGTCAGTGTAGGGCATCTAACCCCAACAGGTCAACAGCTCTTTAATCCCATCAGCACAAAAGCTGAGTCACAGCCACTTCTGGGATCACACACAGCCCACAGACATGAATAGGTGATTCGTCATGGAAGGGAGGGGTAAAAGGGAGGGGTGGGTGTTGGGTTTATCCTTGGAGGGCATGAATAAGGTGCCCCCTATGTGCGTAGGGGATACCTCATTCCCCAAAAGGAGGCACCTAGCTTTTCTTCCTGATAGCAGCCTCACTGTGAAAGCTGAATCAGTGATAATGGGAACTGCAGATGCAGTTCCAAGATAATAAAATGTGAGGCTGGATGAAAACAGCAGGCCCAGCAGCATCTCAGGAGCACAAAAGCTGACATTTCGGGCTAGGTCTAGGCCCGAAACGTCAGCTTTTGTGCTCCTGAGATGCTGCTGGTCCTGCTGTGTTCATCCAGCCTCACATTTTATTACCACTGTGAAAGCTGATGGGCAACTTGCTTTGCTTCTGTCTTCTCTTACCTTCTCCAGCCACGTATAAAGCATCAGCAGAGGCAGAATGAGGTCCTTTCCCAACCACTAAGTGGCCCCTTAAGGATCTCAATAGACCTAAGAATTCCACAATCCATTTTCCATCTATAATATTCAGGATGACATATTAAGGATGGAAAGATTGCAGGCAGAACCCCATTTTATAGTTAAAGTGCCCCAATCTTTAAGTACCTCAGTGACAGACCATGAAGTTCACCTCGAGAGGTTCAGGGCATGGGGCAACGTCAAAGGAGGTTGGACCTGGAGAGCTAGCAGAAAGGAAGAATGTAGCAGAGGCACCTGATTAGATGGTCTCAACCCTGGTGATAAAGAAACATGGGTTCCTTACATTTGTTATTAAGAGTCTATGTTGAAGGGGACACGGGAGAGAGGTTTAATAAGACATTTTGCAGCAGAGACAATAAATCAAGGGGTTACCCTTACATTTCGACATTTCCATTCCCAGACTCAGGGTGGTTGCAATATGTGCTCTTTACTGAAACAAAGATTGTTGCAAATATTACTTAATGCTACAGGTTCTTCCCTAGTGATGTCACTCATGTTGCTGTACTCCCTGGTGCTGCTCACTGTTAAAGGTTATTCTGTTTAAAACAAACAGGTGAATTGTAGCATGTAATGTGCTGTGTTGATTCTGTTGCCAGTTGGGGCTATGTGCAACTTGTCTCTTACAGGGTACAGACAAAACCAGGGTTAACAGCCAGGCTCTGACAGGAACTAGAGGGTCAGATTTTATGAGGAGCCGTGATCTCACACAGATTACTGCTCCACACATTCTCTGTTGTATGAAAGAAGGGAGCTCTGCATTTCTGAGAGGAGATTCAGCTTTGGGCTCCCTCAGGAATGCAGAGCTGCATTTTCATCCTGACCATTTCTTTGATGCACAGGACTGGCAGAGGAAGGCAATCCCTGCCCCTTTTTTCACAGTGGTCAGCTGGTATATTCTGACATTTAAAGATCCTGGCAGCCACTTTGAAAGCTGTTGTCAAAGCATAAGTACAAAAGACATATGAGATTTAGCGTTTAGAGAGGGTAGGGTGCCAGATGGGTAGGAATGTTGCATCAGTTAAATAGGATGCCAGGTGGGAAAGGTTCCATCTGGGGAGGGGTTAGGATGCTAGTTGGGCAAGGGACCAGGGTGCTAGTTAAGTAGCATGCCAGCTGGTAAGATGCCTGTTGGGTAGGTGGTAGCATTCCATGTGGGTGAGATACCAAGTGAGGAGGAGGTAGGGTGCCAACTGAGTAGAGTGCCAAGGTAGTGCTTTGGTAGATGATGCAGTGGTTAGGGCAGATTGTGAAAGATGAGGAAGATTGGGTCGTGTGTCCATAGCAGGGAGGGTGATGGGTTGGTTTAACTTGATGGAGGGGCTTACAGAATTGGCTCAGTGGAGTTCGCTGCGGTTGGGCGGGGTGGGGGGGGGGTAGATGCTGGATTGGATTATGTGGTTGTGTCAGAGTAGGTTTGGGTGGTTTGGGGGTCCTGGGGAAGGGTGCGGTGTGGGGATGGGGGTGGTTTTGTTTTTGGAACCCTTCCAAAGCCTCCACTTTAAATGTAATCTTTCAGACAGTTCCCAGCATTGAGGAATTCCCCAGTGGAAAAGTTCAATTTTCTGGGATATTCCTTTGGAGTGCGTTGTGATGGGGACTCCTCCGGGTACCCATGTGCATCTCCCATCTACTCTGGAATAACATCCAGCAGTGGAAAATCCATACCAGAGAGAATTTTCTCAAATTTGTTGCAGTTGGGGTAAACTGCATATTCGTTTTCAATGAATAAAATTATGCAAAATTGATTAAACTTTAAAAAAACCACTGCATTTAAAATTTTTCTCATCATTTGATTTTTTGGCTTTATAGCCCAAGTATCTGTTTAAGTTGCTTGGAGTCAAATATTGTCAAGGACTCCTGTGAAGCCCCCTGAGATGTTTCTACTGTACTAAAGACATGGTGAACTTGAGGTTTGCTGTCACTGACTGGGAACAATTGTAAAGAAGGGCTGATGTCACAGCAATGCTCCTGAAGTGTTTGATGCAATATGTGATTGCGGCTGCTCGGGAGATGTGTCCCCCTTTCATTAATGGAAGATCTGTGGAATCTGCTCTGGTCTCTGCCCCTTGGAGGTGTGAAGCATTGATGTGTGACTTTAGAGGGAGGCTGAGGATTGTAAATAAATGTTCTGTGACAGGCAAATTGAAGCCAAGGGCTGGCAGATGTTAATGGGCAGGTGTGTCAGGGAAGAAGTGGAATGGGAGGGAAGGAATGGAGAGGTTAGAGGAGTTGGGCATTATAGTAGCAATGCAATTCATGGACAATTATTCACAGAACCAGGGAAGGGCAGAATGTGGAAATACCACTGCAGAGAATATTTTGATTCCTGGACAATTAGAGTTAAAATATAGACAGCTTGAGTAAGAACATGAATGTATGCAATTGTTGTTATTTTATTTACTCTTTATGTTATGGAACTAAGTGATCAATGTAGTTTTGAAAACGTACCTTTACCGATTAACTTAATTTTTGATCCTTATATGTTTCTGTGAGTGGTTTTTTAATGAAAATTAGAAATGAGTTCTAACGCAATTAGCTGCAAAAACAATGATTAAAAAGACATTTTTCTAACAATTTGCTTCAGTGCAATACAGGAAATGTGACAGAAGAATTGAGATGAACATATATCCATTCCTGTTTGACTGTTAGGTGCCTAATATAAATCTAAACACATTCTCTTTTGCAAGACAGGATCAATACACAACATGTTACACTGTGGTTAAGGTCGAGCTTTTCAACTTTAAGATTATGTTACGGTCATCAGGCAAATAGGTTCACAATTCAGTGAATTTCAAGTTTCAACTTAACTCTTGTCCGCCATTCCACAGGAATGATAGAGGTGGACACAGCAAGGATTGTAGATGGGGTTTCTACCCCTTGACTCAACTTGACGCTTCTAAATTCACACAAAGGCAAGAACCTGCCTTAAAGGGGCTTTCTTTCTGTTAAGGAGCTGCAGGCCTGCAAACCTGCTGATTTTGGGTTCCGCTACACTTTCCTGCTCACTCTCCACTTCCTTTGATTCTCTGAAACTGAAGATCTGTGTTTCCCCAGCCTTGAATGTACCCAACAAGGCAGACTCTACAAACTACTGAAACAAAGAACTCCACAACTCTAGGAGATGACACTTCTCTTCATTTCATTCCTAAATAATCAACCCATTACCTTGAGACTGTGTCCTGTGAAGTTCTCACACTAAACACAACAATCTCAATTTTTCTTAGTTGTAGGATTCCAACACTTTCCCACCAGTTGATTTTAGTCGAATTGTCCTGTGCTCTCTTTCCTCTTTCTTCAAAAGTGGTGCAAATGATCAGCAACTTTCAATCTAGGACTGTTCCTCAATCTAAGCTATATAGGAAAATCATATCCAGACTATCTACTATTTCTGAGGCTATTTTGATGATGCCATTGCTATCATGAATCTAGGAAAGCCAGCAGTGGTCGACGCAAGTCCGCTAAGCAGAAACTTTATCTGATTTACCAGCTAGGGTAATTGAGCTTCTGGAGATTAGTCCTCACCTGGTGAGGAATACTGCTGAGTTGCTTCAGCGGGGACAGTGAAGTTCAATGACAGGGCATTGTTGAATAAAGGATAAGTGTCTTTGGAGGAACCAGGATTGGGTAAGCAGGCTTCGGCAGTCAGCGGACTGAAGGGATGGTAAATATTGGCAGCACATTGGTACTGTGGCAAACCTCAGCAGAGCAAACAGTACCCATAAAGCAGCACCACTCTGGCCACTTTCTGAACCTCACCAGGACATCACACCAGCTTTCACTGGGTGATTTCCCCATGTGGTGCTGGATCCTCCTCATGCAGGCAAAACAGAGACTTTCAGAGATTTCCAGGTGCAGAGGAGCCACCCATTGGGATACACAATTTCAGGTGGGAAGTGACCAATAATGGATCCATCTTGTGGTTCAATTGGCCACTTGGTAGATGGCTAAGCTGCCAGTTTTCCCACTGGCAAACTGGCATGGTGGAGGGAAGACTTTGGTCTCTTTTAGTGATGCCCAACTCCAACATTTTGCAACCCTTCTTTCTTCCAAACCAGAGGCCAATAGGCTTGTAAAATATTACATTCTCTGAATCAATGATGAGGTTTATCCCAGAGTCCATATTTTAATGACTTTGGCCTCATTCAGCCATGAGATGACTACTTTTTGAAAAGAAAACTCAATTAAAAGCAATATTTTGTTGAACTACAAACAGAAATCATTGGAAAAAGACACAGCAGGTCTGGCAGCTTTTGCAGAGAGAAACGGAGTTAATGTTTCGGATCCAGTGACCCTTTTTCAGATCGGAGCCAGGCCTGCTGAGTTTCTCCAGTAATTTCTGTTTTAGTTTCAGATTTCCAGCATCTGCGATTGCCAACTTACATGCCCCTCTCTGTATCGTCCAAGGCCTAAGGCCCACCTTCCAGGTGAAGCAGCGACTTACTTCTTCACTGCTCATAACATGGCCCCCTCTACATTGGAGTCGCAACCCAAACTGGGCAGCCACTTTGCAAAACATCGGAGCTTGCCAATTCAACACGCCAACATGTTACCTGGCCAACGTCTCTTTCTCAGGCTTATTGCATTGTTCTAGTGAAACTCAGTGCAAGCTGGAAGAACAGCACCTCATTTTCTACTTGGGAACCCTACAGTATTCAGGACTCAATACTGATTTCAATTATTTTTGCCGCTGAGCACCTTCTTCCATGTCATTACCCCAACCTCGAAACACCAGACCTTACCATTACATAGACTGCTACCACAACCTCTCCCATTGTCAGCTACTAATAGACTGCATTTACAGCTATTGATTTTCCGAGGCTGACCTTTTACCCATTCCTCTGTCCAACAGTTTTTCTCTCTCTCTCCAGACTCCATCTTGACCTTTCATTTACTGCCCCCTCCCACCTGATCATCAACAAATATACCAAACTTTCCCAAGCTGCAATCAGTTCTGAAGAAGGGTCACTGGAAACAAAAAGTTAACTCTACTTTCTCTTGCTGCCAGGCCTGCTGAGTTTCTCCAGAAATTTCTGTTTGGGTTTCTGGTTTCAATCAACTGTGGTTCTTTCAGCATTTTTAAAAATTTAGTACAACTAATATGTAAGAATTTTGTTGCCACAATTTGAGCAAATACATCCAAAATTGCTCAAGAATTGTAGAATTGCAATATATCCGAGGTGTCTCCATTAATGTGTGCATTTTCATCTCCATCCAAAACTTTGGAAAATTCTTTCACTAATCTCTTGCAAATCTCTGCACTTAGCGAAAGATTTTTTTTTCAACTTTATGCCAAAGGGATTGAGACTCACAATCACATGGCTTAGCCAGAACTGTTTCATACCGAAACTAACGTGACATGTGAACTGATGTGAAGGTCTGGAATTGAGCCCAAAACAAACGTTTATTGAGTGAGGGGTCACATTAACTCTCTAGTTATAGGGAGTTTTAACAGGAGCATTGCCTGCTATCCACCTCAAGAAAAGGAGAACAAAGTGGGGTGAATAATTGCCTTGACCACTCACTTTGCACTCCTGTCCAAACTGGCTTTTGGCCTCGATGTCTCTGCTCTGAGGCTCTCGTGAAGGTCTAACATCAAGTAATTTAAGTGTATCTTCTAACATCACTAGAGTTAATACGCTAAACTGAATAATTCATCAAAAAATGCATTAATCTGGAGAAATGCCACACGCAGTCGTTCAAACTACCAGAAAGTAAGAAGACAAAGGCTTGTTGTTCAATTTAATCTTGCCATAGTGATCTTTCCAGCTGAGTAGTCATTTTAGTCTATCAGCAGCTGGCTTTTTTCTTTATTTCTGTTTGTTTGCACTTGCATAAATGCATTCAACCTTATTATTCACTTCCCTTGGTCATTCAGTACAATAAACTGTAACATCCACAACTTCTTTAATAACGAGTGCAGCACCTCAGTACAAAACTAAATGTACAACTTAATAATCTGTTAGCACTGTTCCCTTTTGGCACACCCTTTTATATTCCTGAAATATTATGAGGCACTGCTGAAATGAAAACCTACAAAGAAAATTTGTTACCCCTTTAATTTATTTCACTGCAGCACTGTAAGGTCTTTCTTTGTGCACCATTTTAATATGATCTCAATAGTTAATTTTACTTTTTTCACCGCTTGGAACGTTGACTCTGGTGCCAATGCCGCTGGCTGGTTTTACATTGCATAGAATCACTGGGAATGTGCAATGGAAAAACAGTCGATTCAGCCTAACTCGTCCATCCAAAACGTATGATCCACAAAATCCTCCATTCACCCTGCTTCATTAGTACATTGTTATACTCCTTTATCCCTCATCTGCTCACTTACATATCCCTTGATTGCATCTAATACTATTTACTTCAACTACTCCTTATATTAGAAAGTTCCCCATTCTTGATATATTTTAGCCAAATAGAAGCATCTTATTCATTTCCACCTTCCTCTTCTCTTCATTACATTCAAGAACCACTTTCTGAGGTCATAGAATCCCTACAGCATGCCATTTGGTTCAATAAGTTCACACCACCCCTCCAAAGAGCATCCCACCGACAATCAGACACATCCCTCTATAACCCACCTAACCTAAACACCCCTGAACACTACGGGCAATTTAGCACGGCCAATCTACCTAGCCTGCACATCTTTAGTGCCATGGGAGGAAACCCACACAGGCATAGGGAGAATATGCAAACTCCATACAGAGAGTTTGAAAATGGAAATGTCTGAAACATGGGCTCTGAGCAAAATGAGATGTTGCTGAAGCCAAGTATTCAATTCATTGGAGCTAGCAATGCTCAGGGCTGCTTATCGAATCCAGATCCCTGGTTCTGTGAATCAGCAGTGCTAACCACTGAACCACCATGCCGCCCTATGAAGTATAATGCAAAATCAAATTGTTTTGAAACTAGTCCATATCATTAAAGGGCAATAAGGCTGTCACTTTGCTTTTGTTCATTTCTCCTGCACCCTTCTAAAATGCAAACTGCTTTATATATTAACACATAAAGAGACGCAACTTTACTGGAACGAAGGGCTGAATTTTTCCCCCCACAAGATATTTCATTTTCCCTCCAGCTTATTGAAGTTACAGGTTTTTTTTAGATAGTTTTATGCAGCCCATGAAATTCATGCCAGGAGGGATGGAGTGGCAGATGAGCCATGTGCTGTGAGGAGAATGGGCAATATAAGCTTCTCTGTGAGGAAAAAACAAGAGGATATTAAAAAGGGAAATAAAGTTGTTTAGCCCCAATAGCTGACCTTTTCCAGTTTTATTTTCAAATCTGCTGCCTCCAAAAAATGTTGACTGCTGAGGACAGTAATTGAGTTCATGTACTGAAGTACAAATAGCTCGCTGCTTCAAAACAAGATCTCTTCAGGGGCAATATTGTGCTGCTTCTGGTATCATTAAAGTACAAACTTCTGGCTCATCCACAAGGAAAAAAAAGTCTTCTTCATCCAAAATGACAACATCATTCAGAAATTTCAGAACATACAAGTGAGTGACTCTGCGTGTGTATGTGTGTGTGCCTGTGTATCTGAGTGTTTTTGGGTATATATGTGCATGTGTGTCTGTGTGTGTATATTTGCGTGTTTGTGTGTGTGTGTTCTGTGTGTTTGTGTGCATCTCTGTGTGTGTCTATGTATGATTGGGCTAGCGCAAACGCTTCAATGACCATTCAGGTCTTTTTATTTTGTCTTCCTAGTATTTATCACTTTACTAAATATAAACTTCAGTAAATATAAACGGATAAGCTTTTTATATGGATCAAATATCAGTGAGAATCAAGTGCAGGGACATGGGTTATTTTTGACTCATGCTGTTGGCAGTAATTGCTGAGGCCCGTGACAGAGGGACACACAGGCACAAAAATATGGGCACAGATTACCGTTTGCGGACAATAGCAGCCTAGCAAAGGCAGGCAATTTCTTCCTCATTTATTTTTAAACCAAGAATTTTGAATTTCAAAGCAAATCACGTTGTTTTAAAGAGAGCACGGTGAATAGAGAAATTCAGAAAAATGTTTGAAAATAGCTTAGTGGCGAACAGGTTTCTCTCAGTTTTCAGGGGAAATTGGAGAGGTGAGGTACAGAAAAAAGCTGAAATTTGAACTGGATGACAGTGAAGCCAAAAGGACAGGGCAGTAGAGATAACAAGTGTAGATCTGGATGAACACAGCAGGCCAAGCAGCATCAGAGGAGCAGGAAAGCCGACATTTCAGGTCTTGAGACCCTTTTCTGAAGAAGGGTCTAGGCCCGAAACGTCAGCCTTCCTGCTCCTCTGATGCTGCTTGGCCTGCTGTGTTCATCCAGCTCTACATCTTGTTATCTCAGATTCTCCAGCATCTGCACTTCCTACTATCACTAGGACAGAACAGTATTCTGGTTGGAAAAGTACAAACCTGAAGATGTAAGGAAAGTGATGGGTGAGACAATGGAAGCAGAAGAGTTAAGAGACGCACAAATAATTCTGACAGGGTGGTAAATGAACAACTGAAGTGTGCAGCGCAGGGGTTTATTCTCTATCTTCCCCCATGAAACAAAGCAACAGATGGACTAGCTAATAATTATCAAACAATGGTTTGAAGACTGTACTCTAATCACAGGATTTAATGAATGAATATAATCTACTCAAAACTCTTAAAGTTATCACAACATCATCTGATCTTTTGATTACACTGTGAACCCCTGATGATGCGCATATGTTCATTAAGTTTCTACAATGAGATTTGAAGTGTTCAGTAAAATGCAAATTCCTATCATGGTCTCAGGACATTTCGCCTACAAGCACTCTGAATGAATTCATTTTAGCTACATCAAAACACTTAAATAAGAACAAAATAGACATGGACAGAAACGAAAGGCAAAACTACTAAGCTGAACGTATATGGAATTAAATTATGCCAAATCTGTTGCAGTCTGCATAATGCAGTAATTTGGTTTTTAGACTGCATAATATATTCTAGGAAGATGGTCTCTGATCCCCATTAAAGTTAAGATGCAAATTACACAAGTGGTATCTGACTTTTGGTAAAAAGAAATGCAGGATACAGTTATAGAAGGAACAGCTACACAAAGTAATAACTGTGCTTGCATCGAATATGATGAGCCCAAGTCACATTGGCATAGACATGAGAATCGGAAGGCCCTATACTGAAGAAGATTGCTGCAATCCTATAATATGGTAATTTATTTAAAAATACTGAACGTTTGAGTTCCAACATGTAATTATGCATCATTTTCTCTAGAAAAGACTGTCAGCTGCTCGATGGAAAAGCTTAAAAAATTTTACACTGGCAAAAATACTTCATAATAATTGCAGCTTATCATCTGTAAAATCATTCCTCTCTTGCCTCTCACTGACAATCTTCCCATGTTCATTGAAACCTTTCTGGACCATGTTTTACTTTCATTACTAGAGTCATTTTTCTTCTAAACTCACTTTGGATGTACAACATAAACAAAACCAACACAGAGCGGAGGACTGAACGCATTGTTTCTGGACTGCATATATTATATGTAAATAGGCACTTTATACACTTATCCGTGGCTGGGTTGAAAACTAAGTCCAGAAATTCTGGTCTGAGAAGTACGTGTACTTAAAATTGTCATATTTGCATGTGTGTTATTTCTGCACAGATCTTAAATTGTTTATTCTGTAAAGGTCATATTGAAAGGAATCAAACGAAGGGCTCAATACATTAAAAAAACAGGCCCAAACACATACATACAGACTCCTTTCCTGAATTTCCACATCGCCTTCTTTACAATATAAACCAAAGCATGGCCCACTGGAGAGAGTTCATGGTGAATCTACACATTTTAATTAGCAAAGGTACTTCAATGCAGTTTCTCATAGTACCTATGGAAATGTGTTATCATTTGTCTTTACATGAAGGAAGTAGTAGCAATTTTAGATAAGTTACTCATTAAGTTGCTTCACCTTCTTTCTTGACTTCTCCAAAGACATTGGGCCTGACTGTGAGTCGATGGCTTTTGACTGAGTGTATAACAGATGCTGAAATATTTTTAAAAATGTGGAATATGTTACTTCACAATGCCATTTTCTTCAATCAAATATTAGAATTGAGGTCTCACCCACATACTGTTGCAAGGAGGTAGGCAAGTTTCTTGTACCTGAGCATAATAAAAGTTTCAATACATATATTAGGGCTCTCCTTAGAAGTTCCCTTAATCAGCTACTGGGTGCAGAATCTTGTGGAAGTGACAGGAGGCTTGGCCCCTGGCAAGAGGCCAATAGTGTGCTTTCACTCAGGATTGAGGACTTTGGAGATATAAAAGCCCATCGATAGATTCCAAATAATCTGAAGACAATTAGTTCTATTTAATAGTAGCCCTGCTGCCGAGGCCACAGAGGGAATTCACAATGCTTTACAAAAGTGTTTGAGGGGTGGTGGGATTGTCCCATGAGAATAGATTAAGGACAAGTTCAGAAGTCACACAACAAAAGGTTATAGTGCAGCAGTTTATCTCACATCACAAGCTTTCACAGCATAGCCTCTTCATCAGGTGAAATGAACTTGGCTGTCAGTTTCTGCTCGGTGATTCTGTGCTGTTGTGTATCTCAAAAGATGCCTTGGAGGACGCTTACCCGAAGATTAGAGGCTGAATGTCCTTGACCGCTGAAGTGTTCCCTGACTGCGAGGGAACATTCCTGTCTAGAGACTGTTGCACAGTGTCCATTCATCCATTGTTGTAGCATCTGCATGGTCTCACCAATGTACCATGCTTCGGGACATCTTTGCCTGTGGTGTATGAGTCACATAGGTATCTACTGTGCACATGGTGGGTGGTGCTCCAAGTGTGATGGTAATGTCCATGTCGATGATCTGATATGTCTTGCATAAGTTGCCATGTCAGGGTTGTGTGATGTTGTGGTTGTCCTGAAGGCTGGGTTGTTTGCTGCCAAAAATGGTCTGTTTAAGATTTGGAGGTTGTTTCTAAGCGAGAAGTGGTGCCAAAGGGATGATCTTGGTGAGATGCTCGTCTTCATCAATGACATGTTGAAGGCTGTGAAGAACATGGTGTAGTTTCTTCAATCTGGGTAACACTGGATGATGAAGAGTACTGTATTAGTCGTATCCTGTGTCTGTCTTCTGAGGAGGTTTTTCACCACAGAACATTAGAGCTGGCAGCTGGAGAGCTGAGCATCTTATCCTGGTCATACGAGGGCATCCTTCAAAATTTTCAGGTGTCCGTCACATTCTTCCTCATCTGAGCAGATCCTGTGTACGACCAGGGCTTGTCATAGGGGACTGGTTCTTTAATATATTTAGGGTGGAAGCTCGGGAAGTGCAATATCATGAGGTCATCCATGGGCTTGCAGTAGACCGAGGTACTGATGGTGATGCATGTGTCCAAGAATGAAGACAATGGAAGAATGGACACTGTGCAACAATGCCAGACAGAATGTTCATTCCCAGTCGGGAAACACTTCAGTGGTCAAAGACATTCAGCCTCTGATCTTCGGGTAAGTGTCCACTAATGTGGCCTTTGAGACACACAATAACACCGAATCACTGAGCAGGGACCGATAGCCAAGTTCTGTACCCATGAAGGTGGCCTCAACCGTGAACTTGGGTTCATGTCACGCTACATGTGATCCCACCACCCTGTCCTGTATCTGTAAAATCTTCCTTTCTGTCCTGTTTTCAAACCATCACCTTTATAAATTATTATGATCTCTCTACCTTAGTTAGTTTGTACAGTTTGAATTACTTATCACTTTGGTTCGGTCCTCAGCATGTGAATCTCATAAATATTATGTGATTGCAGTCATTTGGTTTGTTTCCAGCACCATCTTATTTTTAATTTCTTATAATTATCTCTCTGCCTCATTTAAACAGATTATAGGTCATCCCTTCACTTGTTTTTCAGCTGTTGACACTTTACTCACACTGTCTGACACTTTTGATCACCCGCAGAGTCTTATTATTCAACACTCCACTCACGCCATTTATGAGATCTTTTGATTTCTCTGCCCTTGATTTCTCTGCCGATAAATTCTGTGTCTGTGTGCTCCTTTCTCACTTCACCTGATGAAGGGGCTGTGCTCTGAAAGCTTGTGATTTCCAATTGACCTATTGCACAATAACTTGGTGCCATGTGACTTCTGATTTTGTCCACCCCAGTCCAACACTGGCACTTCCACATCATACATTAAGGAGACAGGCCAGTATTCTCCAGATTTTAGAAGAATGTTAGGTCATCTTAGTGAAGCATTCAAAATTCTTTCAGGACTCAGCATGGTAGTTACTGGAAGGATAATTCCCCTAGCTAGGATGTTTAGATCAAGGGGTCAGAATAAGGGGTACCCATTTCTGTTGGATATGAAGAGAGTGGTGAATCTATAGAGTTCTTAACCCCAGAGAACTTTGAAAGCCCAGTCACTGACTATGTTCAAGAGTGTTCAATATTTTTCAATATCTGGAAGTCTAGAGAGATATGGAGATAATGGGGGAAAATGGCATTGAGGTAGAAGATCCGGTATGATCTGGATGAATGGCAGAGCAGGTTTGAGGAAGTTAATTGCCCTACTCTTGTTCCTATTTCCAATAAGGTAGACAATATCTGAGGTTTGGGATCATCATTGGATCCCAGGCCAGATGTGTATAATGGTAAGAGGATCACAAAGGAGGAGAAAACAGGATGGATGTTAGGAGGAGGGGAGCTCTCATACTGTGTCTCACCATCAGGTACTGATTGCCATAAAAAAGGGAACTCCATTTCCCTACCACTGCCCTCTCCAAGAAATGCACAAGCACAGCCACATGGGATTTACTCATCATACTCCTGGTGCAGTATACCCTCTCCTTCCCATTGCTCTGTTAACAGCAGCAGTAGCAGGATGAGGCCCTTAAATGGGCAATGAATTGGATGGCTGCAGGGATATCACTTTAAAACTGATGGGTAAGAGGCCAAGGGACATTGGTCCTCTTGCAAATTCAGTCTATTGAGAACCTATAAAACTATTTTAGTCAACTATTTACATTCTCAAAGGGTCCTGAACTGTCTGACCTCAGCTATCTAATGATTGTACCAAAAACATTTCAGAAGACTTTATGAATGGAATTAACAGCCAGCTTGGTAAAGGTGCAAGTGGGTATAACTCCTTAGAACAGCTGTGAGTTTAATATAATTCTCCATAACGAACCAACTACATTGAGCAGAGAGAAATCAAACTCACACACTGCTTCCATTGACATGCATTTTGCATGGGACTACAGTATTCCCAGAACTGCTGTAAAGAATCACTCTGAATTTCAATGGTTGTATTTTGTCAGAAGTCTGCCTGTTACCTATCACTAGATGTCACGCTTGATAGATTCAGGCTTATCCCATCATCAGAAAGAACACTGGAGCGATCCAACTCTAGAGAGCACTTTTCAGTGTCTAAAATTAGGGTGAACGATGACAGGGACTAATTTGGTGCACAAAACTACAAAGTATAAATAAAGCAATAATGAGCCAATGTTAAATTAATTGTAACTAAGTGTTTAATTCTATCATTCACAACATCACTTTTACACAATTTTATTTGCATTTAAGGATTGCATTTCACTTTCCATCCTGAGGACTGGGCTTTCTTAGGTCTTGTTCATGGGTGTCTCTCCATCAAGACCCAAATTAAATACCCTCCTGCCTCTATGTCTAGTTAAGGAATCTAATATTGTCTTAATGAAAATAAAAGGTTATTACATGCATCATCAATTCTTACATTATATATAAACATAAATTGTTTGTTAGATTCAAATGCACCTCCACACTCATCTATTAATGTATTCCTCAACGTTTGCCTGTTATTTATACTTGATTCCAATCAACGGGCAAATTCAGTTCTCAATTTTGATTGCTTCAGCTGCCGGTAGAGATCTCATTTCAAGATTTTCTCAGATCCCTTCTTTCCTCTTAGTTTTATCCCTTCGTTTTACGTTATTTAAAGTGAATTGCTTGCACAGGTACTTACTGAGAGAGACATATGTAACAGCTTTAAATTGATTATGGAAAACATCCAGCAGGCTGTGGTAACAGCATGAAAATGGTTGGAGCCAAGTGGTTTTTGTGCATTTTTTCAAATGTAACTCGATGCGTCCAAATTGCTCTTTGCAAATCTTATGTTTGCTGATCAATAATCCTCCTGTCGAGATTATGGCTGAACATGTGAAATCCATTCTAGAAATGTTTCAGGAGATCAATCTGCTGCCACCATCGTTGTTATGTATTTATTAATCTGCAGCTTCTCTACCATTCCATGACATGATTACTGGAAACATGCAGCACGCAAAGCTACAGGTGACACTTTGACATCTCTTCCAGGCTCATAGCATGTGCAAATCAATCTCCTGTAACATCAGTCAGCACTCAGAGCTGATACTTTCACCCTTGATCCATGTTAAGAGCTGTAACACTTTCAGCAAATAAAACCATTGCTGCTCCAGAGGCAGTTATAAAGGTCAGCTTACTGCTACAACTCTGCCTTTCTAGAAACTGAATTTCACACAATAATGAAGCCAATTGCACAGACTGCTCCACTTTAAACAATACATTAAGAGTATCTCTCATCGCTTTATTGCATACATATTTGAACACTTGGGTTAAAAATTCTCGTAACAGAAATTGTCCTCGTCTTCGCACTCTCTCAGGCAAAAGAGAAGCACACGGCTTTCCGCAGTGCAACGCAATGACTAACCTAGCATGTAAACCAAAGACATCTTGCTTTCGCTCAAAAATCACACGACGTTTCATCGGCAAGAGTAGTGAATGAGGTCAGGCTAACCAGTGAGAGGGAAAGAGAGTCTGGCAAGGTGAGGTATGGGAGTGGATAAAGCAAACTGGGAGGGGGTGGCTGGGGACAGGTTGGTAAGGCTAGGTAGGATAGCAAGAGACTGCAAAGGCAAAATAAAAGGCCACAAAGGGGAAAATGGCTTGCAAAAGGTGGGAGAGAGGAACTGCAGAAAGGGAAGAGAGAGGGGCTAGAGAAGAGATATGCTTAGAAAATGGGAGGGGCCTACAATGGAGGGATGAGGTTGTGGGACTAACCAATATTTCAGCACAGAAGATACCATGTGATTGCTAATGATCACTTTTTTAAAATCTACAAAAGCCATGATAGCTGTGAGAGCTGTGTTGTATTCAGAAGTGATTTAAAAGAATTATGAAGATGTTAAAAAATGGCAATTAAGTGTTTTTTGGTGGCAAATTATAACTGCTTCTATGACAAAAACTCTTAAATTGCACATTTGATGCCAAATGATGTTATTGAATGTTTTGAGTGTATTTGGATACAAGAATGATATCAACATTTTCTGAGTCCAGAACTAGGAGGCATTGGTTAAAAACTAGGGGTCGTCCTTTTAGGTCAGCGATCAGGAGAAATCTTTTCTCTCAAACAGTTGTCCGACTTTGGAACTCTCTGGCTAAATATGAAGGTGGGACTATTGTATATTTTTAAGGTGGAAATAGTTAGATTCTGTTGGACAAGGGAAAATCAAATATTATTCAGAGTAATTAGGAACATGAAATCTGAAACACAAACTGACTATCCATGATCTCACCAAATAACACAACAAAACCTAAGGATTCAAATTACTTTAATCTGCTCCTAATTTATATGCTCTCAGATTTGTATCTATTTTAAAACAGCAAAGCCTATTAACATGAATTTTTATCATACATGCACCAAAACAGTGTGCAACTACAGTGTAGTATTTATCTTCAAGGCAACATATCAAGGGAATATGGGCATAACTTAAATGCACATTTAGGACACGCTCAAGCGGTTTTCATCTTTTGTATTATTTGACAAAACCTTCGTCATAAGTCTTTGCTGTTCATCAATGTGCTCCCCAACATCACTTGCCCCGATAAAAGAATCATTGGATCCCTACAGTGTGGAAACAGGCCCTTTGGACCAACAAGTCCACACTGACACTCAAAGCATCCCACCCAGACCCATTTCCCTGTAACCCACCTAATCTATACATCCCTGGGCACCTAACCTGCACATTGGGAGGAAACTGGAGCACCTTGATGAAACCCACACAGACATGGGGAGAATGTGCAAACTCCTCACAGGCAGTTGCCCGAGGGTGGAATTGAACCTGGGTCCCTAGTGCTGTGAGGTAGCAGTGTTAACCACTAAGCCACCAGGCCACCCGTAAAAGAATGGAAAATGTTTTGCTGTACTTATGTTCACATGAACATTCTTTAAACTTACACCTAAAGTTTACACGTGCACCTCAAAGGCACAGCAGGACCAAAGTCAAATTTCTGGCGTTTAATGTCTTCACTGGAAAGGATAAGGTGCAAATGGGCAGCTGGACTGGAACCACAAAATAGCCTCACCGAAATGTAGATCTCTGCCTGTTATGTCAATTCAGTGATGTCACTTCTGGCCAAATGTATTAATCAGATTGGCCCAGAAACATGAACTGAGTAACTAACCCCAACAGAGGAGAAAAATAAGGAACTACTCCAAAATTAATGAGCAACAGCCCAAGCATATACTCATGGCATCGCTTCTAGTAAGGCAATGTTGTGGCAGGCAAACTCAAGCTTCTGAACAGCACACGCAGATCTGCACTCAAAGTTCTGCACTCACAGAGTGGTGTAAAAACAGACGTTGCCAGAAAATCTCTATGGGTCTGACAGCATCTTCTTCAGAGCTTCATTTCTGAAGAACAGTCACTGGACCCAAAATGTAGACTCTGATTTCTCCTCAAAAGATTCTGCCAGACCTGCTGACATTTTCCAGCAATTTCTGTTTCTGTTTCGGATTTCCAGCATCTGCGATTCTTTTGTTTTTTTTGTCACAGAATGGTATGCGGTGTGCTTGAGTATGATTACAGTTTTCTGAATGTCTCATGTAAGAACTAAAGTTTGAAAATATTTCTATTTAGTTCTTAGGAATACTTCTTAGATTTATGAAAGGACATGATCAGTAAACAGACAAATTCCATGAAGCAGCAGTGGAATCATTTCCCACTTGGCTATTCACAAATTTGTTGATTTAGTCTGAGATTCCGCATCAAACCTAATTTAAATTCAAAGAAACATTTTGTTCTCATTAGAAGCACGAATTGTTTTCCTAACAAACAAAGACAAAAGGAATTGTAGTTGCCACTCTGGATTTGAATAGAAACTTTTATTAACCTATCTCCATGTTCACACATTTCAAAGAAAATCATTCATGGGATGCAAGCTTCTTTGGCTATTTATTTCCTATCCCTAATTGCCCAGAGGGCAGTTAAGAGTCAACCACATTGCTGTGGGTCTGGAGTCTCTTGTAGGCCAGACCAGGTAAGGGTGGCAGTTTCCCTCCCTGAAGTGTATTAGTGAACCAGAAGGGTTTTTCCAACAATAGGCAGTGGTTACATGGTCACTATTAGGCTACACTTTTATTCCAACTTTTTTATTGAATTCAAATTTCACCATCTGCAGTGGTGGGATTCAAATCCCTGTCCCAGAATAGTAGCCTGGGATTCCAGCTTACTGATTCAGTTAAATTGCTATCTTCACAATCATCATATGATTCTTACTAAATTAGAGAGGATCTGAGTTATAGGGAGAGGCTGCACAGGCTGGGACTAGTTTTCACTGCAGTGTAGGAGGTTAAGGGGTGACATTATAGAAGTTGATAAAATCATGAGGGGCATAGATAAGGTGGATAACAAAAAGTCTTTTCCCTAGGGTGGGGGAGTTCAAAACGAGGGGGTATATTTTTAAAGTGAGAGATAAAAGATATAAAAGGAACTTGTGGGGCAAACTTTTTCACACAGAGGGTGGTTCATGTGTGCAGAATGAACTGCCAGAGGGAGTGGTAAATGCAGGTACAGTTAGAAGTTTAAAAGATGTTTGGACAGGTCCATGAATAAGAAATATTTAAAGGGATATGGGCCAAAAGCAGATAACTGGAACTGGTTTGGTTTGGGAAACTTGGTTGGCATGAACAAGTCAGGCAGAGGGGTCTATTTTGGTGCTGTCTGACTCTATTTAATTAATTGGAACTTTGAATAATGCAAATATTATTTAATTACAATGTCTAGTGAATTCAATAATACATCAACAAGTCATTTGGTATATATCACCACAACAAAGCAATTAAAACCAGAGCTGCAACAGCATTTTAGCATCAAAGTTAACTTATAAATGGATTATAAACAGAGATGCAAGAAAGACATAGGAGACTGGAAATCTGAAATGAAAAACAGACAAGGTGATACATGCACAACAGGCCAGCATTAGCAGAAAGATACAAGTGAGCGACTATCGATATTAATGAGTAATGTTCCGACATAAAGAACTAACCTGTTCTTCCCTTTCAGTTGCTGACAAACCAGTTGGGCTTTTCCAACAGTTTACAATAAAGAATATAAAAGAATGTATTTAACCTGTAATATATCCCATACATCTTTTCTCAGAAGATCCAAAAGTGCTTCATTGTCAATAAATTATGTTATGAATTATTTCATTATTGTTGAATATGGCTGCAATAGGAAATCCTGGTTTACAATAACTATTTAAGGAGCTCACTCCAACTTGTTGGAACTGGTGAGACCCAATGTAGAATCAAAAAGAGTTCACTGTCAATCCTCCTTGACTGAAGCGCACCTTGAAGAAACTTTTCTCTGATCGTCAATGTGATAATTGTTTGTCATTTTTACCCTATTCATTTCCATTGCTATCTTTGCCCCTTCACATGTTTGGAGGTCTTTGCTAAGAAACATTTGTAAAACTGTACTTCTATCCTCAGCACCTGCCTCCATGCTGGTTCAATTCCAAAGCAACTCCCGTGTAGATTTTACCCTTCTTGCTTCAAATTTAGCCTCACCAATCACTCAACAGCATTCAACTCTTGCATTACCAGAGGAATCCTCCCACTCCACCTTTTGCCACTGTTTATTAGACTTTGTCTCATGCTAACATCAAATCTGCCAATCATCTTCAGCTGTCTTCCACTTAAAGTCTTCACTCTTTGTTTGATATCTTTTCCTGTGTTACTTTTTTAAAATTCTGACTGCATTTTTAAAAAGCTGCTCCCTGATCCTTGAAACTGAAACATTGGCTGCTGATTTTCTACAGAATGCTTTTGCAGTATGAAATGACTATAGATTTTTCTGTTTTCATTCTCTAGACTCATTTGAGAAGATAGTGGCCAAGACTTTTCCCAATCTGCCGACTGTTTACCAATTTATAACATCTGTATTTGTACTGGAAGATATAAATATTGTTTCCTCTGCATTCCAACTGATTGATTGAAAGCAATCATCTACAGGATCATGAAATTTTATGTTTCTCTACAACAGGTTCATCAGAAAAACACATACACCAAACATTGAGGTATTGTGTTTGAAGAAATAGATTTGTAATTACGCTGTATAGTTGGAGTTTGTCATTGTCATGTAATCTCTACTGTAACTTGCTTTAACTTTAGAAGAAACACTACATGGCTTCAAAGACACGATCTGGTGAAATATTTGTTACAATTGTTAGAGGCGGAGGAAGACCAGCAGGATGAATAATTACTACCAAGTATAAGCAAAATAAGTGAAGAGGACTCTCCATTCAAACCCTGGGTGTAAAATTAAATGGTTTAGTCATGTTCTGGGCCATGGGTTTCTGTGCAATACTCTGGAGAGATTCAATCTTACGTGATGATACTATGGCTTTAAGAGGTGTACTGTATTTGTTTTGTGAAGAGTGGTTCAGACAGGAGGGACAGAACTGTCTCTTTCAAGCCAATGAAGTACACAGCTTGTGAGACCCTGGGTTTTATTTTAAAAACTTAGAACAATAGAAGCAGCATGAATGGGTGGAGTCAGGCTCCCAGGCACCCAGGCTTTTAGTTTAGCTTTCAGTTGTAGTTTTGAAGTTGGGTGCGGAAGCTGCTATACATCACTCCCAGCCACAGCAGATAAGCTTGAGTCCTCCCTCTCTTCCAGAATTTTCCCTTGGTGTTCTTTTCTGCTGGACTGGAGAAACATTGCATGTGAGGCAATCTATTTTACTGAATTTGCCTTTGCAAAGGGTGTCTTTATGGGATGTTATTATATTGGAACAGTTGCTGTTTAGTACTTAAATAATCTATCACTCTGTAAGTTTTACAATATAATTAAGATTGTACAAATTCTTCTTTCCTTTGCTTGTATTTTAACAACAGGGTAATAAACTGTGTTTTGCTTGAAGCTGAGTAGTGTGACCAATCAAACACAGCACCTCACACTTGTAATTTAAATAAGATAAAAGTTAAGGTATAGACTGTCGTCTTGATGCATTTTGAGGGGGTTTGGTCTGATTCATAACAAGTTGGGGGCTCATCAGGATTTGAGCCCAGGATCGCTTGCACAATTAACACTCTGATGACAAATTAAGCAAGAACTCTGCTTGGTAGTTCATGAATGCAAGAAATTACTGCACTGTTTTCACATCTATTAATCAGAATATCTCCGCTACACCTCTCACATTGTCAAGATACATGACCCATGAGCTTGTTTTTAGATATCTTCAATTGCAATGTTATCTTGTTCATTTTCATGTTCACCTGGTGAGCTTTCTTTAACACAATCAGATACTGATTGTGACCTGTGATTGCATATTCAATTGTTTTTCCACATTCAAAACTGGCAGATCATCCATAATAACCTCCACTCCAGAAATACTACTGACTATCTCATGCTGTTTGTGTTGATACTCTTCTGGAACAGTGAATTTACCAAACAGGATGTTCAATTATCTGCATCTCCCAAAGGGCAACCAGTCTTAGTTTAGAAAAAAAATACTATTGTATTCATCCAGCTTCACTTGAAAATAGCCTGCTTCAAATCAAGTCCTTTACCTTGGAAATCTGTGGCAGAATTTCTTCTATGTTTAGCATGAGATAGTGAGATATCTTCAAAGCTTCATTGAGATCTTTTGGATTGATGTCTGCTCTCAGTTTTCCAGTTTTGTTCCTAGCTACTGTGTTGCCAATCCATTCTGATGGTGTTCTTCACTTTCTTGGTTACTCCCTTTATTTCTTCTATTTTATCTTTCATTTTCTGGACTTGAGGGCAGCTGTAACTCTCCCTGGCAGACCCTATGTTTGTCCCATACTTTCATTAACTTCAAGAACTTTCTTATTCGTCAGGAAGGTGTCCAGGATCGTAAAAGTATCTTTGGACCGGTTTAGAATTTGTCCAACAGTCAATGGTTTACTGGTTGCAAATGTCTTCTGGCCTGTGCAGGGATACCAGTATGAGCTTTTGACTTGCTTCAGTTGAGGTCAGGTGGTTATGTTTAATGTCTATCAAGTGGAACTTCAGATCTTCATTCGTCCCATTGTTTTGATAACAGTCAGTACTCTTATTTGTTCAGGCCTTCTATTTAATTTCTTTCCTAAATCATGATTTTGCTGTTGAAACAGGAAGAAATTCCAATTCATCCCATATTCTCTTTCATTTCCACAGGAAAGGGGACTGGAAATTTCATAACCGTCCTAACTCACCCAATATTTAAAGTTGCAGACTACAATTCAAATTCTTCCTTGCTATTTCTTACAGTTGCTAGCTGTCTTGCAGCTCTGAAAATCCATACATTTTCAGCTGCACTTTGAACATAATTTTAACATTGCCGCATATACTTCAAAGCGACCAAGTGATCAGCATAATGATGTGCTGTGAAAATACAAAACGCATAGAATTAATTGCTCCTCATTTTCATAGGAGAAATAACTAATTGGCTGTACTACATTACAATTGAAAGTAGGCTGGGGCAGGGTCCTTTAAGTGGCTTTCGCTGACAACTCTATGAATAGTCTCTTTGCTTCTCTCTGATGACTTCAAATAACTGGATCAACTTTCACAATTCAAACTTAGAAATACTTCTCAACAAGTGATGAGGGCAAGGAAAATTCAAGTGTTCATCTCTTAAGCATAGAACAATTGTCAAGCAGACATACCCCCAAGATTTATTTGAACTGAATCAATTGGTCCCTCTCCTCCACAACTGGCCAGCCCTGGTAAAAATGGTTTTCATCTTGATTACCATCCTGTTTTACAGCCGAGGCAAAAAGTGCACAAGAATGCCAAAAAGAAATCGCATGGGCCTGAAAGTTCATCTGTCTCCACTTTGGATCAGGCCTTAGAGTGGGCTGCCAAGCATACCCACCTGTCACAATACTGAAATCAGGTTCGAACCCAATTGTCTGCACCAGCCAATAAAGCATGCACTATCCATGCAATACGCATGCATGAGGCAAGATGTGTTGAGTGTGATAATCAGTGATCTTTAAAGGGTCTGTCACGAAAACCAGATATATTTTTGGGCAAGATTGTTTTGGCATCAAAAGAAACATGCATGGACTCTGTTGGAAATTTGGAATCCAGCAATGGAGACCTGAGGAAGGGTCACGGGACCTGAAATGTTAACTCTGATTTTTTTCTCCACAGCTGCTGCCAGACTTGCTCAGCTTTTCCAGAAACTTCTGTTTTTGTTCTACGTTCTGCCAGGGTCCATATTCTGCCATGCCCTGGCCTAGATCATAGAATCCCTACAGTGTGGAAGCAGGCCATTCAGCCCCTTGAGTCCTCAGCGATCCTCTAAAAATCCCACCTGGACACACCCCTTACCTTATTCTATAATGCTGCATTTGTCATGGCAGAGTGGACTTGATGGACCAAATTGCCTTACTTCCACTCCTATGTCTTATGGTCTTATGGTCATAGCTAATCCACCTAGTCTGCACATCCCTAGGTGCTATGGGCAATTCAGCATGGCCAATCCACCCTAACTTGCGTATCTTGGGCTGTGGGAGGAAACTGAAGCACCTGGAGGAAACTCATGGAGACATGGGGGAGAATGTGCAATATCCAAACAGACACTCGCCCGAGGGTGGAGTTGAAGCCAGGTCCTTAGTGCTGTAACGCAGCAGTGCTAACCACTGGGTCACCGTGTTAGCCAACACCTATGATATGCTGTGAAAATACAAAACGCATAGGATTAATTGCTCCTCATTTTAATAGTATTAAGTGTTGATTATTCCTTTTCTAATTAAAACCACTTCCATTCTACCGTTTGGTTGCTGTAGCTTCTCTAGGCAACATAAAACTAACTTGGTTCACTTAATAGTTACAGGAAAACTAATAATCTATTTTGTTATCAGTTCAGTAACGGATCTAAATCACACGAAGAGAAGTGGAGACTTATAACTAGATTATTTATAAAGCAGAATTATGATTGGTTGTCCATTACAATTAATTCCATAAATAAAAGATTGGCGTAATATCAAAATTTGACATGCAAACGAATTAGAAATAAACAAATCAAGCAAGATACAAATGAAGTCCATTCAAAGACTAAAATCTCACGAGAGATGTAAGCTCCACGCTGAAACAAATAGAAAACTGTTTTAAAAAAAACTCTCAATTAATCTGTAATAGCAAACACCACCACCAATTCAAATTTTAATGGATAACTAAATATTACTGTTAGAAAGGAACAAGATAAATACTAGGCTAGGCTTGGAGTATTTGATCTAAGTTATCCATTAAACTAGAAGTTGGGCCAACATCAACACCAGTAACCAGTAACCGGTAACACCAGTTTCATACATTCACCAGATGCATAAAGGTGAACATATACCAGGTTAATTGTCAATGCAGAACCAGTTTCCACTACTTTTCCACCATTGACTGATGTGGGAAAAATGTTTTTACACAGAACAGTTCTTCAAAGCCAACCATGCAATGCAGAACATTTGCTTCAAGCTTTAATAAGCACATTGTGCTCCAGGGCTGCTCGCCACTGCACAGATGAATTAAACCAGAATTTATGACAAGAGTTTGCAACGAGCCATAATATATGAACTCTGCCTGATGTAGGATAACTTGGTAAAAGGAAGATGTGGTGTGCCTTTCCAAATTTCTGATTTAATGTTTAATATGATGTTAAGTTAAATGCAAGCTGATAGCTGTCTTGTGCATTATCAGATTTTATTATCCATTAGGCTTTCGATAAAAATAAAGTTAATGTGGACATTAACTCAAGCTCAGAACCACTTCCACACAATGCTGCTGTCCAATTGAAACTAGAGACACTTATTAGCACTTGATTAAGAGCAGAGGTAACTAGCAGCGACCGAAGCAATGATTTATAACCTCAAAGGTTTGAGTACTGCAAAGTAGTAAGGTGTCAGCAAAGGAAATTTTGCAATAATCTTGATCAAACGTTTTGTGATGTTTTGGTGGGAAATATTAACATTCAATGACTGCATTATCATCACATAAAACAACGAACAGGCCTCCATTGTGAAAACGAAAGTGCTGGGTGACCAAATTTCAGGCTAACTGGAAAGGACACTGAGGCATGCGGGTCCAAGGGAGTCGTGGATGCTGCTGGGGTCACAGACAGTCAGTGTTGGGCTAGGGGAGAAGGTTGAGGACATGGGTGTGTCACTGCACATGGAGAACACCCCCCAGCATCAAGCCACTGTTCATGGTCAACAATCTGCGTTGGGTAAGCTACATTACCCACATGACAGACATAAGACTTGCAAAACAAACTCTCCACTTCACGTCCTGTCATGGCAAGTGGCTACTAGAAGAGCAGAGAAAACACTTGCAGGACATCCTCAAAGTGTCCCTGAAAAGAAATGTGACATGCCCACTGACTTGAGGCAATCCCTTGCTGCTGAAGTGTCAGCCACCTCAAGCATTTTCAACAGGCCCAGGTGGAGCTCGGGAAACAGTGAAAGGAGCATGCGAAAGCTTGGCATTGCACCCACACACCCCGTCAAATACCATCTGCACTACCTATGGCAGAGTGTGCATATCCAGCATTCCACTGGTTTATCACTTCGAGATTCATTGATTCAACACCACTTTGGGAGAATGTCAAAACCAATCTTGAAGAACTGTCTAACAAGAAGACAAAAGTACTGGGGGTGATCTGTATCTCCATTTGCCTATCATTTGTCTTTGTATCTATCTGTTTCCATCTATTTCTATCAGGTTATCTCTATCAATCTCAATATCTCTAAGTCTCTCTATCGTGATATCTCTATCTCAATGACTTTATGTCCATGTATCTCCATATCTCGATGTATCTGTATATCTCTATTGCTATCTATCTAGGTTTCTCCATTGTTATATTGTTATCTATCTACTATATCTCTCCTTCTCTTCCTCTGCACCATACCTAGAATTTTAAGGTGTGTTTTAAAAGCATCTGAAATGAAGTGGTGATAATAAAGTGTGAAGCTGGATGAATTGTACAAAATGCGGAGGAATGGAATTGTGGGAGATATAGCAGTTTAAATCGGAATTTGGCTTGCTGAAAGACGACAGAGGGTGGTAGTTGATGGGAAATGTTCATCCTGGAGACCAGTTACTAGTGGTGTACCGCAAGGGTCGGTGTTGGGTCCACTGCTGTTTGTCATTTTTATAAATGACCTGGATGAGCGCGTAGAAGGATGGGTTTGTAAATTTGCAGATGACACTAAGGTCGGTGGAGTTGTGGATAGTGACGCAGGATGCTGTAGGTTGCAGAGAGACATAGATAAGCAGCAGAGCTGGGCTGAGAGGTGGCAAAAAGGAGTTTAATGCAGACAAGTGTGAGGTGATGCACTTTGGTAGGAGTAACCGGAAGGCAAAGTACTGGGCTAATGGTAAGATTCTTAGTAGTGTAGATGAGCAGAGAGATCTCGGTGTCCATGTACACAGATCCTTGAAAGTTGCCACCCAGGTTGACAGGGCTGTTAAGAAGGCACACAGTGTTTTAGCTTTTATTAATAGAGGGATCGAGTTCCAGAACCAAGAGGTTATGGTGAAGCTGTACAAAACTCTGGTGCGGCCGCACTTGGAGTATTGCGTACAGTTCTGGTCACTGCACTCTAAGAAGGATGTGGAAGCTTTGGAAAGGGTGCAGAGGAGATTTACTAGGATGTTGCCTGGTATGGAGGGAAGGTCTTATGAGGAAAGGCTGAGGGACTTGAGGGTGTTTTCATTAGAAAAAAGGTTGAGAGGTGACTTGTGATATACGTAAATGATCTGGAGGAAGGTGTAAGTGGTCTGATCAGCAAGTTTGCTGATGACACTAAGATTGGTGGAGTAGCTCATAGTGAAGGGGACTGTCAGAAATCACAGCAGAATATAGATAGCCTGGAGCGTTGGGCAGATAAATGGCAGATGGAGTTCAATCCGGGCAAATGCGAGGTGATGCATTTTGGAAGATCAAATTCAAGGGCGAACTATACAATAAATGGAAGGGTCTGAGGGAAAATTGATGAACAGAGAGATCTGGGTGTTCAGGTCCATTGTTCCCTGAAGGTGACAATGCAGGTCAATAGGGTGGTCAAGAAGGCATATGGCATGCTTTCCTTCATTAGGCGGGGTATTGAGTACAAGAGTTGGCAGGTCATGTTGCAGTTGTATAGGACTTTGGTTCGGCCACATTTGGAGTACTGTGTACAGTTCTGGTTGCCACATTACCAAAAGGATGTGGATGCTTTGGAGAGGGTGCAGAGAAGGTTCACCAGGATGTTGCCTGGTATGAAGGGTGCTAGCTATGAAGAGAGGTTGAATAGATTAGGATTATTTTCATTAGAAAGATGGAGATTGAAGGGGGGCCTGATTGAGGTCTACAAAATCATGAGGGGTATAGACAGGGTGAATAACGAAAAGCTTTTTCCCAGAGTCGGGGACTCAATCACTGGGGGTCATGAGTTCAAAGTGAGAGGAGGAAAGTGTAAGGGAGATATGCGTGGAAAGTTCTTTACACAGAGGATGGTGGGCGCCTGGAACGCGTTGCCAGCGGAGGTGGTAGACGCAGACACGTTAGCATCTTTTAAGATATATTTGGACAGGTACATGGATGGGCAGGGAGCAAATGGACACAGACCGTTAGAAAATAGATGACGGGTTAGTCAGAGGATCTTGATTGGCGCAGGCTTGGAGGGCTGAAGGGCCTGTTCCTGTGCTGTAGGTTTCTTTGTTCTTTGTTCTTTAATTGAAACGTATAAAATAATCAGAGAGTTAGATAGGGTGGAAAGGGAGAGCCTTTTTCCTAGGATGGTGACAGCGAGCACGAGGAGCATAGCTTTAAATTGAGGGGTGAAAGATATAGGACAGATGTCAGAGGTGGTTTCTTTACTCAGAGGGTAGTAAAGGAATGGAACGCTTTGTTTGCAACGGTAGTAGATTCGCCAACTTTAGGTACATTTAAGTCGTCATTGGATAAGCATATGGACGTACATGGAATAGTGTAGGTTAGATGGGCTTGAGATTGGTATGACAGGTCGGCACAACATCGAGGGCCGAAGGGCCTGGACTGTGCTGTAATGTTCTGTGTTCTATGTTCTATGAACACAGCAGGCCAAGCAGCATCTCAGGAGCACAAAAGCTTTTAGCTTTTGTGCTCCTGAGATGCTGCTTGGCCTGCTGTGTTCATCCAGCTTCACACTTTATTATGTTGGATTCTCCAGCATCTGCAGTTCCCATTATCTCTGAAATGAATTGGCATCAGTCTAGAACTAACAGTCCCACATGCAGATAAAGGAATGAGAAAGTGTTGATAGGATTCAAGGAATCAGAGCGAAGTTGGGGATGGGATGGTACAGGAGAGCACATGGTGAGTTTGACAGTGCTGGTAAGTGACAGCATTAGACAAAACAGCAGGAGAGAGGGAGGGAGGGAGCTGGGGGCTGGGATTTGAGTTGGAGCAGGAGTCACAGGTTGGTTCTACACAAGCATGAAAATCAAAGCTCCTCAGGCAGCAGCAAGGGGAGATTCACAAAAACAACCTCCCAATGGTCATCTTAAGAAGATGGGACGCAGGACGTCCCAGCAGCAAACAACCCTGGGCGTGGGAAAACCTCACCGATTACAGAATTGAAAACAGAGAATGCTGGAAAACCCCGCAGGTCTGGCAGCATTTTTGGAGAGAAAGCAGAGTAAACATTTTGGGTCCTTCTGATTAGAGGAAATCCTGTTAAATTCAAGATGTTTGGTCACCTTACCAGTGCAGCAATGTCTACTTCTATAAATAGACAACTATTTGGCAGCAAAGTTTACTGTTTGATTTTGTTTTCATACTTTTCATTTTTCATTTCTCAAATCTTGCCCAATCTTCACAAATAAATGAATCATTTCCAGGAAACGTGAATGAGCCATAAAAAAAAACCACTGATGAATTAGCTGATCAACATACTGTGTGGAACAAGGAACAAATCAGTGATTTCTGAACTGGCACACAGGGAACACCACACTGGTGGTAGGCAGAGGAAGATGGAGGACATGAATAGGTATTGCTGGCCAACAATAAAAGCCAGCATTGCCAGCCCACTTAGCCAGAGGAACACATTAGAAGTCAGAGTGAAACTGAGCGGATTTCAGCTTAATTTAATCATATAAAAAACATCTACCTCTTTTTCCCCAACAAAGTCAGCAGAGAAATTACAACACAGTTTGAATTCCCAATTTTGTGCCAATCTGAACGGATTCACTATACAATAATCAGTTTCTGTGGAACTAATGTGAGAATTTTTCTAAATGGATTATGAAAAGCTATCTTTGAAAACTCTTTATTGGTAAATAGGTCTGAAATCTCTCCCTGCTAATTTTAGAACACTGATGGCGGACATGAGATAACATAATCCCAGAACATTGACAAACTGAATGTACAGATTGAATTTTTAATTATAGATCGAATTTTTAAAGAGGGACATGTACTTAAAAAAAGAATGAGGATGTAAATTCTGAGCAATGAGATTCAGTGAATGTCTGCAAGACCTGCATGGATTATCCTCAGCCTTGAAACCCTGAAACATCACATCTGACAGGGAGAAATGCATTGCAATCTTAAATATAATCTCCTATGGGTTATTTTACACTGAGAACAGAATGGGAGCAAAGAAAGCTGCCTGGGTAACAGACACTTTGTTTCCCTTCCCAAGATCACACAAGAAAAGGGAATAATGGGCAATTTCAACTTTGGTCAGAGATAGTAGGAACTGCTGATGCTGGAGTCTGAGATGACAGTGCGAAGCTGCAGAAACACAGCAGGCCAGGCAGCATCAGAGGAGCAGGAAAGCTGCCCTTTCAGGTCGGGACCCTTCTTCAACTTTGGTCTGCATGTCCTGGTGGGTGACAACCGTATGTCAATGAGCATTTGGCTATGCTGCAAGAGTAACCCCTCCTGGCGCATCGATCTTTTATAACATGTATTTTTTTTTGGATTTATCTCATATTTCCAACCAGTGTGTTTGTGTGTCGCAATTTGATATCTTCCCACCTTTACTAACCAATAAACTGCTTTCTTGTTAACTCAAAAAATGTCGGTTTCAATCGGCTCTGGTTAAAACAGCAATTTGGTCTGGAAGAGACACACACTCCAGGCAAGGGATCCTTTTGAAATTAACCTTGTTGCATCCAACTGAGAGGCTGGGTGATTAAGGCAGAAAAACCAGTTCATCCCTCCTCACTCGGGAGATTGACAAATTTGGGGTATGCAGATTGGAACTGCAATAAAATGGAGAACACCACCCTGGGATTGGTTATAACAGTGCGTCAACCCAACTGTGCATTTAAAGACAGTCTCTCTAGTGTGCGAGTACTAGGTCAAGGAGACTAATTGTTAATGCTTATGTCATGAATATTATTATTTGCACGGTATAATTTATTTTACAACAGTGATCGATATCAAGTGCTTGTACTCTGTGTACTTGGAGGTTGCCCTTTACTTGTGAACTTGAGGTGAAAACCTTGTTATTGGCAGATTCTCAAGGGCAAAAGCAATGATCAGAAGGATCGGTAGGCAAGCCACGCATTGCCAACCTGTTATTTCTGGATTCCGAATGCATCAATGTGACAAATCGTAGCATCTAAAAAGAATCAGAATTCTCTCCCATCACAACCCGTCCTTCACCCCTTTGGACACAGTGGATACACAGCGACTTTTGTAGCTCTTCCCAAGTGGTCCAGTGACCTTACTCTCAGCACTTGGGAACACTCGTACTGAAGAATTCCATTGAGGGAAATCCAATCACTTGTGTAGGAAAATGTGACATACAGCTAATTGCATACAGCAAGGTCCTGCAAGCAGTAAACAGATCAATTATCATTACTTGATCTGTTTTTTTCCTGATGTTGGTTGATAAATAAACATGGCTGGTCATCTTTCCTACTCTTCTTCAAAACAGGCAATGGGATCTTCTATTGAACCAGCAAGAACATCAGCAACAATGTATTAAAACTTGTCAGAAATGCAGCAAACTATCAGCCTTGGTTTTGGTTTAAAACGTGTGTTGTATATACCATGATATGTTAATTCAGAGGAGCACTAAGTCATGATGGTTTGAGAACCGGGCTATCAATTATTTTGAGGAAGGGTCTGAAGAAGGGTCACTCAACCTGAAATATTAAATCTGATTTCACTCCACAGATGCTGCCAGACTTGCTGAGCTTTTCCAGCAATGTCTGTTTTTGTTATCAATTATTTATTCATTATATCAATATTGTGTGGGATTTTGTAAACATGTTACACCATCTACTCATCTATTCTTCACATGCACCTTTTGGAATATAAAACAATATTCACAATCAACAAATATCTAAAATGCTTAAATAAGTTACTCCATATGAAGTTTACATTAAATGTTACAACATTCATTAAATTACTAATCACGAAAAGCTACAACAATGTATAAAATTAAAATGAGCAGAGCCAGGACACTAGCACTCAACTACTTCAACTCAAAGTCCTTCACAATGCCTAACGCTAATATGTAAAATTTAGTTTTCTGTAGCATTTTCACCCTCAGCAATGTCTGATTCTTAGATTTGGTATAACTACACCACTCTAAATCTTTTCTTGGAACCACTGGGAAAAAAAAAATGCATTTATATAGTGTTTTACATGACTACCAGGCATCACAAAGCAATTCACAGCCTCATAGACATTAACAGCATAAAGCAGAGCCATCCAGATTATCGTGTCACAGAATCATAAACGCGTTATGGTATGGAAGAAGGCCATTCTGCCTATTGTATCTGCACTGGCTCACTAAATGAGCATCATTACCTCATGACAATTTCCTGCTTCTTTAAATCATCTAATGCCCTCTTGATTGCCTCAATTGTGAACCTGCCATCCACCAGACAATTACATATTCTAACTACTTGCTAAGTAAAAAAATAAATTTCTTGCTTTGCCCTTGCTTCTCGTGCAGATTTTTTTGCCTTCCTGATTTTGTTCCTTTTAGAAACTGGAGCAGTTTCTCCCTATTTATTATATCCAAGCAAGCTCATGATTTGAAAACCTCCATCAGATCTCCTCTTAGCGTTCATCCCTCTAAGGAAAGATGTCCCAATTTCTTCAATCTATGTTCATAACTGAAGCTCCTTATCCCTGGGATTATTCTTGAAAACAGCTTCTAATCAGCATCTGTGACCTGAATCATAATCATAGAATCCCCACTGTATAGACGCAGGCCATTCAGCCCATCAAATAAACACCAATTTTCTGAAGACCATCCCACCCAGACCCACACCCTCACTCTCTAACCCTGCACATCCTTTGGCTTATCCACTTATCTTATATATCCTTGGACACTATCAGCAATTTAGCACCGCCAATCTACCTAACCTACACATCTTTGGATTGTAGAACCAGAGCACCAGGAGGAAACCCACACTGACACAGGGAGGATGTGCAAACTCCACACAGACAGTCGCCCAAGGGACAGAATTGAACTGTGGTCCCTGGTGTTGTGAGACAGCTGTGCTAACCACTGAGCCACCGTGCCACCTCTCTGATCGGACTATACCAATTCTACTTTCCAGCACTTGGCCAATAGCCTTGGAGACTATAGCAGTGCAAGTCAATATCTAAATAATGCTGACATGTTATAAGCCAATGAAGTTCTTTTTTGAAATGTAGACATCAAGGGGACAGGCTCCTAGTCACATTTCAACAGATTTTCTCATTTTGCTTATTGTTTTCCATCTACAGCTTCCGAACAGTAACTGTGGGCAGTCAATAAATGTTACATGTAAGAATTGTTGCTAAGTTTGTAGATGTGCTGTGATTGTTCATTATTACAATTTTGCCACCATCTGGATGTTTGCTAGATGCAGTCAATATCCACGAAAGACTTGGAGCATATGAATGGTAGACTTCCTCCAACTGACCAAAGGGAAAAAAAAGTGCAGCTATGTAGTAACTTCCATGATCTAGGGCTGTCCGAAGGTGCTTTACAAGCAATGAATTACTTCAGAAGTGCAATTATTAGTGTAGTGTAGGAGACACTAGTCTCAGACTGAACATTGACAGTAGGTTGTTTTTCAAATACCACTGTTTTAAAATTAATTATGCCTTCAATTTATCACTATTAGCCATGTGTGTAGCTCTTGTTCTGTTGTTCAGGGAAAGGCTTGCCTTGCCAACACAAAGATCAGTGGTTTGCTTCGCAACATCCATGGGACCATCAGTCATTTGACCATACAATCGTGTCTTTAATGTGCTTGTCAAGCCATTTCTGGAACCTGATCAGCTGCTTAACTGATGATCAACCAGAAATGATTTTCCACTCTTGTATGCATGTATATACTTAGCCTATGCCTCTTAGAAAATTTAAACATCCATACTGAGACGTTCTTGAAACTTCTGCCACTGATTGATGTGAAGCTGTGCTAAGCTCTGTTCCTATTGCTTTGGTTCTATACATCCAGTTGAGGATTAAACAGCACCACTTTTGCTTGGGGCAACATAGCACCACAGAAAGTTCTTGACAAAACCAGCAGGTCTACCAGCTTCTGTGCAAAGAGTTAACTGAGGAAAAACAGCTCATCTTCCATTTTATAACCATCTGTGTTCAACGTTAATTCAACAATTTCAGATTATGTCCACTGCCCTGATTTCCTCTCGTTTGAAATTTTTGTCCGTGTTTTTTCGGGGATTGGGTGCTTTTGCATGGCTGTTCTTGGTAAAGAATCTGGTTTGCTCTCTTTTAAACTCCCTCTGGACACATCATTTGTTTCTTTCATCAGCCCATTAACAACTCCTTTTGCCTTGCACCACTCTTCCTTTTCTCACTTAATTGCTCATGTGTTTGTCACATTAAAACGGCCTTCCATTCTGTTCTTTCCTCTCTTTCCCTCCTGCAGTTGTCTGCCTCGCTTTAAAAGTGCAATGTTGCTAAGTATTCACAGTTCTGACTGAGGGTCATCAACCTAAAACGTTAACTGTTTCACGCTCTGTAGACCTGCTGAGTATTGCACTTCTGTTTTTACTTCAGGCTCTAGAATCCATTGCACTTTGCTCTATTAAACAATTCATCACAATTTTCACAGCAACCACAAGCAGTAAGACAGGGCTCCAGGGTTTGCACAAATTGAAGGCTTCTCATAACTGACGTCTTCGATTGAACTAATCTGCAGGCTTATTCAACCCAAAGACTACATAGCCCACAAAATTCAGGTCGGGTACCTGAGAGGTTGGATACACAGTGACTGCTGCACAATGTTAATGCCCTACACTAGCATCTGTCAGAAGTTGGGAGGGGACTGATCCACATTCTCCAACATATTGCTGAAAAGCCCTTGCAGAGGGGTCCAATGCATGTTTCTTTTAAAGGCCAGCAGACCCCTGAAAAACTTGTCCAACATATTGCTGAAAAGCCCTTGCAGAGGGGTCCAATGCATGTTTCTTTTAAAGGCCAGCAGACCCCTGAAAAACTGTAATCTCTGTCCTCTTTGGCAGATCAAATTGTACTCCTGGGTGTGTCATATTTTAGCAGGTCGCATAGAAAAATGGGAACACCAGCATTTGCAAATTCCCTCTCCAGGTCAAACCATTCCGATTTGGAAATACATCGCTATACTTTCAGCATTGTTGGGTCAAAATCCTGAAAGATACCTCCCGAGCAGAATCACCATCAGCTGCTGAGGGGTAACTAGGGATGGCATTAATATTGGCCCAGCCAGTCACACCCACTTTGCATGAGTGAATAATAAAGAAATCTCGGGCCAATCCTTTTCCACCTGTACCGGCTGCTGCTGATTTATGTTCAGGAAACCTATAATCTGTTGCACCGACCAAACAGTGAGAACCTTAACATGTAACTTTATTGCAGCTGAGGCATCCATGGCAATCTGCCACAACATATCAGTAAGTTACCAGTGCACCTTACTTGCAAGAAAAAGATAGTTTCTCTTAACATTAGCACAGAGCATCACTGAACTTCCGCCGAAAGGAGGACTGATGCAGCGCCATGGAAGATTTCAGTGATAGGTTCAAGCGATTGATAAATATTTCCTTGACAGTGTTTAATGTGTGATCTTTATGTAAAAGCTCGAGGGGGGATTATGTTGCAGTTCAACCATGGGTCAATATACTAGTTATAGATTTCAGTTATTCCTACAACATGTCAGGGGCAAAAACTATCCTCCTCGAAAATGATATTCTCAAATCTTGCAGTCAAGAGTTTCAATGTCACCACAACTTAAATCAGTCAGTAATATTTCTAATGCATTATTAATTTTATAAACCTATCAGCCTTTGTTGAACCATTTATTCCAGTTTCTTTTTCTTTCCCCATTGTCTTTGTGGTAAATGCAATTCAAATTAAATTAATATCCTGTACTAATTTTATGTACGAGATTTTCCTCCCCAGAGGACTTAAATGACCCCATTGTACTAATTACACTGATTTATTGATGGCACTGAGTTAATGTATTGTCAGTCCATTAATATGCTCTTTACTCTCCAAATTATAGCTCTTTAAGCCACTTGCTGAAGTGGAAAAGAATTCAAGCTTTCTTCCTTCACTCTAGTATTTTGCAAAGCAACATAAAATTGTTGCACATATACTACAGTGTTTAAAATTATGTCAGTGTGGAAAGTTTGCCTGTTACTATCTCTCTGAGGTTAATGTGATGTAACTTGCAGCAATTCCCCTCCTCCACATCACTTCATTAAGTATTCATACATTTCGTCAGTATTTGCAGAGATTTAAAAGGTTAATGAAATGTATGATTCTCTAATACTTCAGTTTAGCGCTTTCTGTATAGCAAAGTCATAGATACACAAGATTTCTTCAAGCATTTCCAGCTTTTTTGTTTAATTACACACAATCAAATGATAATGGAGGAAGTGGCATCTGATCTAGAAATTTCGCTGTTCTTTTTGGTGCACAAGTAACTGTGCTCATTGCATTGCTAAACTACTCTCCACGTAATTATAACCAACAGACTAAATACAAAAAAAAATTTAGTTTTCTTCTTGCACTCACTTTTGGTCCTGATATGCGCCCAGTCTAAATCAGATTACCCTGATGATATCTCAAAGTTTTCAGTGAAAAATGAAGGTAGCTGCTTCATCACACCACTATGCAGTAGCGACACAAGTGGTGTCTGTGATTAACAGGCCACGGCCATCAAGTCAAAAATACATTCCATCTTTCATTCAAATCAATAGTGTGCTATATGAATTTTAGTGCCGGTGTGATGCTTGGTATATGGACTGCATTGTACCTGCCTCAAATCAACAAACAGGTGACAGCCATTCTCTGGGCACCGCCTTGATCACGCAGAATCAAACTACCTGGTCTAAATTTAAATAAAGCTTGTTAGTTAACTGTCAGTTATTATTTAACCTGTGTTTTCTGTATGTACCAACGGCTAACTGCTTAGCACTCTGTTCCCATACAGTTGTACAAAGATAGTTCTTCCTCTATGTTGGCATTTCTTGTGAATTATCCTGATGATATCAAAATGAAAAGTTTAGTCAAAAGATATATTTTCTCAGCAATCCTGAATCATTTTGCATGCCACAATCATGTGTTTGATGCTGCACTTTAGAAGTTGTCGCCGTTAAAATGTGTTGAGGTTGGTTGGCTCGCCAAGCTGGTTTGTTGTTCCGCAGACGTTTTGTTACCATACTTGGTAACATCCTCAGTACAGCCTCCAATGAAGCATCGGTGTGTTTTCTCGTCTGGCTTTTAAACTCTGGGGCCCATTGCGATGGATCGCCACACTTCCGGGTTTCCTTCGTAGTGGAGTGTATATAGGGTCGAGTTCAATGCAGTAGAGCACAAGGCAAATGGAGAACTGCAAACGGAAGTACACTATTCTGTTCCCATTCTGGGCATTGCAAAAGCAAGTCTAAATATTCCTGAAATATTAGGAGGGTTTCTGCCTGCAAGTCTTACAGGCAATGAGTTCTAGATTCCCAGCATCCTTGGGCAGAAAAAAATCCTCACATCCCCTCTCAACTGCCTGCCTCTTATCTTAAATCTATGTCCCTGGTCATTGATCCCTGCACCAATGAAAACAACCCCAGCCTATCCAATCTCTCTTCACAACTGAAATTCCCCAGTCCAAGCAACATCTTGCTCAACCTTCGCTGCACCCTCTCCAGTACAATCACATTACTTTGGTAATATGGATTCCACATCTGCATATAATACTCTATAGCTGTGGCCCAGCTAACTATTTATGCAGTTCCAGCATTACATCCCTGTTCTTAAACACAGTACCTTGGCCAATACAGATGTATTCCATATGCCTTCCTAACCACTTTGTGTACTTCTCCTGCTATCTTCGTGGATATACATGTGAAGATCTCTCTGACCCTTGGTGCTTTCCAGAGCCCTGCCACTCATCATGTATTCCCTTTCCTTGTTTGTCCTGTCTAAGTGCATCATCTCATATTATCTTGTTTGAATTCAATTTGCCATTGATCAGCCTATCTATATCCTCCTGTAATCTAAGGCTATCTTCCTCCCTTTTTACCACCACACTAATTTTTGTATCACCCATGAACTTACTGTTCAGCCGTCCGACAATCAAGACTATATCAAATATATATATACACTATAAACAGCAAGGTCCCCAACAATGATGCCTACAGAACTCCAATGGACACGGGCATCCAGTCACAAAGACACCCACACCCCTGAACATCATATTCTGCTTCTTTCCACTTCGTCAATTCTGTGTCCAACTTGCCAAATTTCCTTGAATCCCTTACCTTTGGTCTCAATCTTGTATGTGGGACCTTATCAAATGACTTGCTAAAGTCTAAGTAGACTAAACTGAATCCACTGCCCTCATCTACACACCTGGTTACCTCTTCAACAACTTCAGTCAAAGTCGGTCATTCATGATGACACGGTGGCTCAGTAGTTAGCACTGCAGTCTCTCAGTGCCAGGGACCCAGGTTTGATTCCACTACCGGGCAACTGTCTGTGTGGAGTTTGTACATTCTCCCCGTATCTGCGTTGGTTTTCTCTGGGCGCTCCAGTTTTCTCCATAGTCCAAAAGATGTGCAAGCTAGGTGGATTGGCCGTGCTAAACTTCCCATAGTATTCAGGGATCTGGAGATTTGGTGAGTTATAGGGGGATGGGGCAGTTTGGATGTGTTGGGCCAAAAGGCCTATTTCCACACTCTAGGGATTATGAAGGATTGACCACCCTTTAACAAAACTAAACTGACTGATCTTCATTAATCCCTGCTTCTCCAAGTGCAGATTAATTCTGCCCCTCAGGACTGCTTCCAACAGTTACCCCACCACTGAGGTTGTACTGAATAGAATCCTGGCTTATTTCATACCCAATGGTACTACCCTCCAGTCCTCTAGCATCCCTCCTGCACCCAGGGAGGAATTTAAAATTATTACCAGCATCCCTGTTATTTCCTTCCTTAGCTCACTCAATAGACTAGAATACATTTCATCCAACCCTGGAGATTTATCTATATTAAAGCCTCCAGACCACTTAGAATCTTCTCTCAATCGATGCTAACTTCTTTCAGTATATCAGAGAACAAATGTACTCACATTACGTACATGTATCTCAGAAAGATTACTTAACAAATACTTATTAAACCAGGTACAAATTTGACTTGGTTAAGCAAACTTCTCAGTCAACAGATTTCAGTTAATGTTGTGCTGTTATTCTGAATTGAAATAATTTTAATGAAATGCATGAATGTGCATTAATTATATCAAGAGCCACTGGTTCAATTAAATACAATCACAATGGATAAACTCCTAGAGAATGATTAAAGCATTACTTTATTTAAAAAAAACACTGTAACAATTGATTCTATTTCAGCAGAACATCAAACATGTTATGTAACGCAACTTGACAAACACAGGTATATTAATGAAAACCAGTTTGACACAGTTATTTAAATGCAAATAAAAAGCCAAGACAGATGGTGTGACAGTAGTCAGCAGTGGTCTAAAATGTGTTATTACAAACCAATTATTGCTGTTTGACAGAAGATCGAGGAATACACAGCTCTCTTTACTGAGGGCAGATAGGCAAACAGTGTTCATGGAATGTGGCTGGACCAGCAACTACTGCCCATCCCCAATTGCCCTGGGAGGTTGGTGGTAAGCTGCCTTCTTGAACTACCACAATCCTTGGGATGAACACCCGCAGTGCTACTAGGAAGGGAATTCCAGGATTTGATCCAGTGACAGTGAAGTAATGGTGATATACTGCCAAGTCAGGATACTGTATAACTTGAAGAGTAACCTGTAGGGTGGGACACTTTTCACTGGAGCATAGGAGTTTTAGAGGCAACCTTATAGCAGTTTATAAAATAATGAGGAGTATAGATAAAATTAATGGTTGTTGTATTTTCCCTAGGATGGGGGAATTTCAAGACTACTGGGCACATTTTTATGGTGAGAAGAGAGAAATTTAAAAAGTCATGAGGGGCAATTTTTTTTTACACAGATAGTGGTTTACGTGTGGGAAGAACTTACTGAGGAAGTGTTGGATGTGCGTACAATTACAACATTTTAAAAACATTTGGATAAGTACATGAATGGGAAAGGTTTGGACAGAAATGAGCTAGGAGCACATAATGGACTGGGTTAATTTGAAATCATGTATGGCATGGACTGGTTGGGCTGACAGGTCTGTTTCTGTGCTGTATGACTATGATTCTAAGATGTTGTAACTCTATTACTGAACAAGTCTGTTGAAGGAATGAGTTTCACCACTATGAATAATGGCTGGATGAAATACAAGCAACTAAATGCAAGGTGATTTACCTAAAATACATTGGGTCATCGCTGAACTAGAGGCCATCCTTTCTCAGAAATGTCCATTGAGAAGAATATGGATGATCAATGTGCCAATATGGCAAATCAGCATTTGAGCTTAGCTTAGTGAAAAGAAAATCTCAAACATTAATGAATATTTATGAGATGCTTACAATATTTAATTTCCTGAAAAGATTAAAAGCTATTAAGTTGGATTTCCAACAATGCGATCCTACAGCGCAAGGTAAATGGTTAGGCTGCAGGTATTCATTACAAGTATGGAGCAAAAGTAATTACTGTGTTCATTTGAAGTGAAGACTGGTTCTACAAAACAAGGAGGTAAGCAAGGCATTTCTCCTCACCAGTAATGTTAAAACATGGCTTAAAATACCATCGACATCTGTTCTCATAAATCAACACTTTCTCATCACAGTGAGCACAGTGGTTAGCGCTGCTGCCTCACAGTGCCAGGGACCTGGGTTCAATTCCAGCCTTTAGCAACTGAGTGTGTGGAGTATGCACATTCTCCCAGTGTCTGCATAGGTTTCCATCCCACAGTCAAAAGATGTGCTTGGTTGGTGGATTGGTGGTGCTAAATTGCTTATAATGACCAAGAATGTGTAGATTAGCCATGGGAAATGTAGGGTTATAGGGTAGGGTGGTGATGCTGGGTGGGATGGTCTTTGGAGAGTCATTGTGGACTTATTAGGCTGAATGGCCTGATTCCACACTGTAAGATTCTATGATTATAATAGAATGCAGGGACCTCAAATCAGAACCCAACTGCTTTGTTATGATCAACCCCTATGCCCATTTTAACATTTTCCGTTTTGGACCTCATATTAAAGGCAAAGGTAATGTCCTTTGAGAAAGAAAACCTTTCATTGTTGCCTGGTCGAGGAGACATGTAACTCCAGGCTCACAGGTAAAGTTTTCTGAAAGGAGAATAGCTTACAAATTGAAGATGCATAAAACTCCAACGACCCAACTGGCATTAACTTAGGAACTGGAAGTGACAAATGTACACCCTGCCTGCAGAGGCCACCTCACCAATGTTCGGGACTTTTCCAAATTTGTGGAATATGTCCCATAGACTAGTCGAGTAACAGCCTCTGTAACTATACTGAGCAAATGATACTACACAGCCACACAGCCAAAGTGCCTGATCCCTCAACAGTCCCAGGTATGTCCTCCCACACCAGTAGGATAGACCTATCAAGGGAAATGGCAATATGGTATTAAGTCAGTCCTCAGCATTTGCTCTGAACCCCATAAACTTTCATGACAAACAGATGCAATAAAACCACCTGCTGATGACCATCTACCACCTTTTCCATGCCAGCAGCAGCAATTGGTGTACCTAACAATAAGGTGCCAACTTGGTGGAAGTAAAATACAGGATTAGATGTGTGATAAAAATGAAAAACAGCATGTCACAGTCAGAGCTAAACAGAGCCCACCACCAACAAACCCGATTAAAATGCTGCAGACCTGCACAGCCAGTCATGAATAGTGGTGGACAATTAGCTAAAGAGACTCTACATATATATATCCCAATTCCCAGTAATGGGAGAGCCAGCAAAATAGTGCAAGAAGCGAAGTCAAAGCATTTGAAGCCTGGAGATGCCCAGTCATCTTAGTCTTTAACACCACAGGTCAGAGTCTTCAGCCAATTCAATTCATTCGTCATGATATTAAGATGTGGCTGAAGTCATTGGATTCAAGAAAGGAATTGGTCCTGACAATATTCCAACCGCACTACGCCAGATTTGTATTCCAGAGCAAGCTGCACCTGAAGTCAAGTCGTCCCCTTCCAGTAACAATGCTGGCACCTACCTTACCCTCTTTAAAAATATCCTGTGCACATAAAGCAGGGTCAATTCATTTTGGTCATTTTCAGACCCAACTGTTTACTCTTGAGCTTTGGCAAAATGATAGAAGGTGTCAATGACAATGCTATTGCAGGGAACTCATACAGCAATAACCTCCTCGTGGATGCTCATTTGGATTATGTAAATAAAAAAAGAAAACACTGGGAACATTCAACAGGTCTTGCAGAATCAGTGGAGGAAAAGTTAACATTAAAGTCCATAACTGGCCAGGCAGCATCAGAGGAGCAGGAAAGCTGGCATTTCAGGACGACTTCCTCCTTCAGAAAAGGTCCCAACCCAAAACTTCAACTTTCATGCTCCTCTGATGCTGCCTGGCCTACTGTGTACCTTTAGTTGCACAGTGTGCTATCTCTAGCTCCAGCATCGGCAGTCCTTGCTATCTCTACATTAAAGTCCATGTTTTTTTTCAACCAGGCTTTAGACGTTATTGCATTTTAAAGATCTGAAGGGTAAGAGTGTGATTGTCCTGCACACCAAGGCAGTATTGACTGGGTAATATTAAGGACTATGAGCAAATGTAAAGTCAATGGGAATCAGGTGAAACTCTTCACTGAATGAAATGACACCTAACATAAAGGGAGACGATTGTAGCTGTTGGAGGCCAATCACTTAAGCCTCAGAATATCACTGTCAGAGATCCAAGCTCAAGCATGTTCAGCTGCTTCATTAATGACACTCCCTGTGACATAAGGTAAGAAGTGAAGATGTTTGTTGATGAGTGCAGGATTTCCTGCGCCATTTGTAACTCTTCAAATACTGAACCTGTTTGAGCCCATGTGGAGCAAGCCATGTAGGTTGATAAATGCAAGTAGCCACACTAGTGCCCAGGAATCGACTGTATCCTAAGGGAGAAATCTAGCAATCCTCCCTTGACCTTCAATGCAATTACAAATCGCTGAATCTGTCACCATCCACATCTAAGGCTTACTACTGACCAGAAACTTACCTGGACCAGCCATGACCATACTATGGCTACAAGAATGGTTTGGAGGCTGTGAATAGTCAAGTCCTTACTGCCCAAAGCCATTGAGAAAGTCTAAGTCAGATGTGTGATGCAATACTCTCCATTTACTTGATGGGTGTAGATCAAAAAGCACTAACAAAACTGAACATTACCTGGGACAAAACAGGCTGCTGGATCCACATTACAACTAACAACTCAAATATTTACTCCCTACACACCCAGCTCAGAGTAACAGCAATGCACACCTCCACAAAATGCATTCTGGCAACTCGCCATGCCTTGATTGAGAGCTATTTCCAAGCCACAGCTTTCATCACCACAATCTGCGTGTTTCACCCCCAGCTTATATACCCTGCTGGCTTGGAACAACATTGCCATTCCTTCATTGTCGCTGAGTCAAGAATGTGTAACTCCTCCTTGAACAGCACTATTGAAAAACTGACACCATGTGGACAACAATATTCCAAGAGGATGGCTCCGCACCACAAACTGAAAAGTAACTTGGATGGGCAATAATGTCTTTCCACAAGGATAACATTGGGGTGTGAGACTGATTGAGAGCTTGAATGGACATGTTGGGCCAAATGCTTTGTGACTGATATTCATCCCACGAAGGAATGAAAAATACTTATGGTCAAAAATTAAGATTATGCCATGTCTTGACCTTATTTAACATCAATAGTAAATAGTCAATGGATTGCGCATTTGCCAAATAAACCATCAACTGTATTGTGAACATTTCAGAAGTTACTGAACACAATATTCTAAGGATCATTGTTAGCAATAACCTGTGAGAGCTCAACATATGGAACTAAACATTGACCAACATCTCGCAGCCTGTTCCTGACCTCAAGTTAAATTAAATATGGCATGCTTTATAACTGAAGAAGAATGATCAAAGCTCTGTTATGTGTAGATGTTGATTTTGGAACCAGAAAAGAAATAATTGCAAGTTACTGTTAAGATAGTTAACAGCACAAGCGCTGACTTTGATGGGAAGTCACGGGAGCTGGGCCAGATAAAGTAGAGCCAAAGGATGGTGGGAGTCAGGCAGCAAATACAATTCAGAAGCAGGCTATACACAAAAAGTTCAGAACAGAGGAGAAAAAAGAAATATTAAGCAAAGAGAGATTATGAAGAGAGACTGGGAACTAACATGAAAGGAAATCCCAAAATTTTCTATAGGCATATGAATAAGAACATATGGATTAGGAACAGGCAAGTCAGTCCCTTAAACCTCCTCTGCTATTCATTACAATCATGACTGATCTCATCTCCACCTCAATTCCTCTTTTCTGCCCACTCTCCACAGCTCTTTACCCCATCACTAATTAAAAACCTGTCTATCTCCTCATTAAATTTACTCGATGTTCTAGCATCCACTGACACTAGGGTAGTGAATTCCACTAATAATAATAAATAACAAGAGTGTGGTAAGAAGAGAAGTAGGGTTGATTAGTGACCAAGAAAAGAATACACATGTAGAAGCAGAGGGTATGGCTGAGATATGAAATTAATACTTCACATCTGCTTTTATCAAGGAAGCAGATGCCATGGAAATTCAGTCATTAAAAAGTTGCAAAATTGATAAGGAGGCGAAATTGGATTGACAGGCTTTCAGGACCAGATGAGGTACATCCAAGGATATTAGGGAAGTAAGAGTACAAATTGTAGAATCACAGGAGATAAGTTTTTTTTTAAATTTTCCTTAGACTCAGATAGTACCAAAGAACTGGAAAAGTTGTACCTTTGTCTCAACAAAAGGTATAAGGATGAGCTAAACAATTACTGGCAAGTCAGTTTAATTTTGGCGATGACCAAACTTTTAGAAACAACATGTTGGGATAAAATTTACAATCGCGTGGATAATGTGTGTAAGTTAAGGAAAGGCAATGTGTGTTTCTCCAGGGAAATCCATGTTTAAATAAAGAGCTGACACAGTTGGTTGATTAGGGTAATGTTGTCATGTTCTGTGGCTAAAGGTGAACTGTAGATATACTGTGCTCAGAATTTCTCTAGGCATTCAATAAGGTGCCACACCAAAACTTATTGTAGAAAATAAGTGCTCATGCTGTAGGTGATAACATCTTGGCATGTCTAGAAAGTTTGCTAATGAACAGGAAACAGTCAGTCAGTAAAAATCATTTTCTACTTAGTAGAATGAATGCCATATGATTCGGTGCTCAGTTATTTACAATTTTTAATCAATGATTTGAATAAAGGGACCGAAGGTATGGTTGTTAAATTTCCGGATGAGCCAAAGATAGGTGGGAGCGTAAGTTTTGAAGAGAAAAGAAATTGCAAAGAGATATAGATACAGTAGGTGAATGGACAAAAATCTGGAAAATAGAGAGAAATGTGAAATTGTCTATTTTGACAGGAAGAATAAAAAAAAGCATGTTACCCACGTGGTGAGGAATTGCAGAACGCTGCTTTTCTGAGAGGTCTTGGTGTCCTGGTGCATGACTTGCAAAATGGTTAGTACGAAGGACAGCAAGTAACTGGGAAAGCTATGTTATCATTTACTGGAAGGCAACTTGGATACAAAATCTCATTTATGCTTCAGCAGTGAAAAGCATGAGTGAGGCCACATCTGGAGTACTGTGTACAGTACTGGGTCCTGTTAACACAAAAAAGATGCAGTTTAGAGGAGATATACTAAACTCATACTTATAATGGGCAGGTTGTCTTATGAGGAAATGTTGAACAGAGTCGGCTTGGATCCAGTTGGGAAAAATAAGAGGTGAGTTGATTGAAACATACAAGATCCTGCGAGGTCCTCATATGCTGCACCTGAAAGGGATGTTTCCTTTTGTGGGAGATTCCACAACAGGGGTCACTGATTCAAAAATAAGGGGTCACCCACTTAAGACAGCAAATGAGGAGAAATTAAATCTTACAGCATTGTGCGTCTTTGTCATGCTTTTCATCAAAAGGCATGGAATCAGATCCTTTGAATATTTTTCAGGCAGAGGTAGATAGATTTTTGCTTAGTATGGGGGGAAAGGTTACCGTGAGTAGCTGCGAATGTAGAATAATGAGAGCAGCCATGATCTTATTCAATGGCAAAGCAGACTCAAGGGATTGAGTGACCTGCTCCTGCTCCTAATTAGTATTATCCTTTTTTCAATCCTTTCATGAAGTTATGTTGTTCAAAAGGCTCAGTGCCCCTATTTTCAGTCATTTATGTGCATTATCACATTCAGTCTAAGCACTGCAAAGACATTTGCAATCTTACAGATTAAAGCTAATTTGTGAAATTTCTTGAAAAGTACCTTTAAACTTCTGGAAGGGGTAGGCTGTAAATGAGGACATCATGCAGAGAATTCCCAAGCGTTTGGAATTTCTAGTCATGGTGTTCTTTGCAGTTTTTAATAAAGGATTCATTTATGTTCAAATGTTTCATAACATTAAGGATGCACTTAAAAGGAAGAATATAACAGTAAGTTTATCCAAATCAATGCCATACTTGATTGTCATTGCTTAAAATGTGGATGCTACTCTAATCTATCCCTAACAAGCTGGTTTGAAGATTTGGTAATGGCAGGAAATCCCAGGAGAACCTTGAATTAAATCAATTGTATTTACTCACCAACACTTTTGAAAATCCAAAGGGCAGACTGAGATGTCCACCACACACAGCACTGGTGATATTTTCATCCTAACTGGTAGTAACAGGGGATGGGAATGAGTGAGTAAATGATTTGGAAATGAATGTCTCTCTCCTGGCCCCACAAACTCATAAGTCAAATCAGGCCATCACCAGGCTCCTGCAGAAGGCCAGTGTAGACCTAATTAACACAGTAAGACCTAATAATGTCATTGGTGCTAACTGGGGAAGAGATACATTGTGGGACCTTCACTGCAGATTGCCCAGAAGGAAAAACCAAAAAAAAATTGTAAATGACATACACTGGTCTGACTCATCTAATACTCCTCAAAATGGAACTCCACTGTGACCAGTACATTCACTTCCAACTATTACTACATTTTCCCCTGAATCAGAGACCAGGCTGGAGGTGCTGAAGGTCAACACCTTTTAGAATGTGTTGAGTGTCAGAGGGAGCAGGTTTGCTCCTTAGGCCTTACATGGATGTGGTCTGGCTTTGGGCTAATCAGGGTCCTGATGTCCATGCCACCTTCAATCTTAACCAGAGCAGAATCCCATTCTCCCCTGACTGTAGGAAGTCTTCCCATGGAGAATGACTTTCTAATGCTTGTTTGTGCTTCCACTCACTGACCTGGATGTCAAGTTGACTTCAGAAGAAGGGTCACTGGACTCAAAATGTTAACGCTATTTTCTCTCCACAGATGCTGCCAGACTCATCAAGTTTCTCCAGAAATTTTCACTGGCTGTTGGACAGGAGTTTGCAGAGGTTTATTTAAAAAAAAAGACTAGCCTGATTATAATCAGAAGAGTCTCTCTATCACTTCCCAAAATGTTGGGTACCCACCCTAGCCCTTTTCCCCATGATGCCATTATTAATAGGGATAATGCCTCCGTCTCATCACTCTGGGTTAAATGTTTGTACTTAGCACTGCCAAGTGGAACCAAAATAACCTTGATATCAAAAGTACGGTGCCATCATTAAAACAAGGTGTTCACTGAATTGTAATTTGCTCTTATCTGCAACTTTGCGAACAGTGGTAATTCTGACAGATAGCTATTTTGATGTTAAAGGAATATTCTGTATTAGGGTAATGCTCTTCAGTATTTAACTGAAAAAAATTATCAACTGCATTTTGACAAATTCATTTAATTTTAAAGATTGTCAAGAGGTGACAGGCCACAGAGTTGAGGTCAATACCCTTTTGGTTTCTGAAGCAGCTCATTGAAATGTGCTGTACTCTCCCATCTCCTTATATCAAATTAATAATATATCCACATTTGAACTCTCCAATATATCATCGTTATACTAAGAATAATAGCCTTTTGGGTATTCTCAGCCCATGCAAAAATCACAATATTCTCTCCAACTAACAGCTTAACACTGGGTCTTTAAGGATCATGTTCAATTTTCCAGTTAATAGTTAATTCACAATGTTACCAAGATAGTATTGATGTGAAATGACATTTAGAAAAATATATTAGCTTACTGGTGCTTCTTAGTGAAATAAAGATGTAGAATGTATAGTTCAACTATAATCAATTTTTAATTTTCAGGTTAATATAAAATGAGGAAGAATAGATGGAGATAGAGAGAATATGTCTATAGACAAGAGATATGGCCAGGCCCTGGAAAAATGTAAGCATCAATTAGTTTGACAATGTGACAAGCTAAGAGCATTACCAACAGCCTTGAGCATGACTTCAGATATATTGCTCACCATGGATCTGGCTGGCAGTTGTGTTGAGTAGTCAAATGATAGAGCACGGAATTTAAAAAAAACCTGCAGCCATGTCAAATCCTGATGCTTCTGTTTTCTACTTCCAGCACAAAGTGAATTTCTACAGCATTAACATTTATTGTCCTTTAACATTGAAGTGACAAGAGTTTGAGTTAAATTTGCAAACATCCTGCATATTCATGAAAACTTCTCAGTGGAAACCAAAATCAAATACAGCACCGACTGTGAAGATAAATGGGTTCAAGGAAAGCCTTAGCTCAAATCCCATTGACTGCCTTTTCAAGTGCATACTACGGAGCACTTCTACAGAGAATCAATGGGAATTTCATTGAGCCTCACTGAAAAATTGGAAGGTAGTGTTCAGCTTTCTAAAAATTGTTTCAGTTAGCAATTTGATAGCTCCTGGTTCACCTACCAGATGAATATAAAAAGTGTTCTCCCATGTTCAGTCTACATTCATACAGATTTATTAACTCCAATGTTAGATAATTTTGCAGTTATTTGAGCCAAATCTTGCAGGATTAGGGAATTCAGAGCTGTGCTAGCCATTAGTTAAACCTTTCTCTATACAGCTTAGTTTGAATAGAACTTGGACAGTAACTGTAGCGATGATATTGAGCTCAACCAGGTGGACCTCATAGAATGTGAATTCCTTCATTGAAGCTGTTAATCTGGTCCAATCGGGGAGCCCTGGCTGATAGATACAAACAGGAGTGTCAGAGGTTCTGTTCACTGTCTGATGGAGCCAACCCAGTGTCAAGGGCTTTCCATGTATATACAAAGGGTGATTGGGTGATGGCATACCAGCCTCTGTAGAGTTATTTCAACAACTTCTGGAGGTTTGAGCTGTGGCAAGGCCAATGGGAGTTCTGGGACTTCAGTGAACTGTGAGTCCAACAGTCTGTCTTAATGAATGTGATTTATGAATTGAGGAAAAGGCATAAGGAATGGACAGTGAAGGAGGGTGCTTTGGAGTCAGATATAGCAAAAGAAATAAAGTGAGGCAAAGAAAATTTTCACTGGGAAAGATACCAACAAAAAAAAACAGGTAAATGGAAATGAAGAAGAAAAAGAACTATTAAACATGAAGTATATAAAATCTTTAAGATGCACTTACTACAGGTTGAGACAGAATAGTTTTCAATAATTCCCTTTCCAAGCATATAAGACATCTTGGGATTGCATATCCCACCAATAAAATGGTGCTTACACCATTAATTTGAAATCTTAACTTGCTGCAAGAGACCCAAGAGGAAATCCTCATGTAAACTGAGCAAGGTCTTAAGAATATCTAGGAGATGAAGTAGTCATTTGGGCATAGCAGCATATATCAACCAACAAAGTCTAGAGATTCTCAATTCATGGCATTTCTCCTCTTACCCTGAATACACTGGACTGTTTTTTTTTGCAGGAACACCAGCATGAACTTGCTGCTATTTTCCCAGGAAGATTTGGCCATTAGGGTTCATGAGAAACTAACTGGGATGCTCTTTGGGATAAAGTTGGCGGAATGTCTCTGGAGAAATTATTTTTAATTTGACTGCTCACTTTACTAAAGTCATCCAGTAGAGTGCAATTCAGCTCCAGCTAAATGAAACAGGAAGGCTGGCCACTTGTTGACAGAATCCCTAATCATGAAAACTCCCTAATTTCATTAGAAATTGTCTGGCTTCTAGAGTTGGTCTTTGAACAATCATTGGCAAAGCTTCACAATTTGGGAAGAGAACAAAATAGCTGTCAGGTGTGTTGCCTTAACTGTACGTAAAATTAGCCATCAGTTCTGAATTTAAAAAAGTGGAAACCACCACCAAGATGAAAGCTACTTTCTTACTCTGATCCACAGAATTTGGAGCTATAAACAAATCAAGCCTCATTCTTTAAAATCTACAGGCAGATCTCTAATGAAGAAAAATGCTCTCATCTCACAACAGCATTGGCAGCTGAAGGGAGATCTCAGAAAACGCAAAGAAATGTAAGCCAGAGAAATGAATCCAAACTAATGTCAAGAAGGAAGAGCGGATTGGCTTGTCTCTCTTCTACAGTCCTGTCTGTGCCCAAGGAGAGATCTTGAAAAGGAACATGCAGTGTCTGTCAGTACACTTGAAGCTTTCTGTGCCTGGTGGCTACTAAATGGCACCGTGGCTTGTGCAGATTATTCTTCATCTTCTTAAGTCGCCTTTGGTTCTGCGTAGGTTTATTATTAGTTGTATGCTTCTAAGTAGGGGACACTAATACACATATGAAAGAGGTCTGGAAGTAGACCATATGGTCCCTTGAATGTACTCTGCCATCCAACCACACCTTGGTTGAAATATTTGTCTTGATTTCTGCATTCCTATTTACTGCTGATAGCTAGTGGGAGCCTAGCCTAGTGAGAATTCATTCACCTCTGCCTTAGAACATATTTGCTGACACCTTCTGGGGGAGCTGTTGTTTGAACGATGGTGGAGGACAAAGCTGGCAGGGAACTGTGGGTTCTTTTGGGATGATCTGCTGAACTACTTCCCCCAGCCACAAAAGTAGCCGCAAAAACACAATACAGTGGACCCTTTCCTCACCTCAGTGACGGTGACTGATTACAGATGGTACACTCTCCACTTTAGCAATTTACTGCTAACTCCTAGATTAAAATGTGTTTTTTTAAAATCCAGCAGCTCCTCCTCTCACAGTGAAGCATGGAGCTTGCCACAAACTGGAATCCAGCCTTGTCAGAGAGATAACAGTTTGCTCAAAAATCATCATGCCAGCATCACCCAGCTGGCCTTATTTTCTCTGACATTTAAAAACAGATAATCCCAGGAACGGCCTCGATCAAATCATTCCATCACATGTGAGGAGGTTGGGGGTTGGTGTGGTGGGTGGGTGGGGAGGGCAGAAGATAACTGCTGCTAGTTGTAAACTGATTTCAAACTGGCAATTACATTAACGCCAAATAAAGTAACCAATAATCTAGCAGTTGGCCACAGGAATACACAGTGAGGTTCATAAAAATTCCTTTTGGCATTGTCACACCAGGACAATGAGGGGATTTGTCTTCACTATACTTTTGGCACAAATGATCTTCCATCAGGATGTAAGCCTTCCTCGTGTTTCATGATGCAAATCCCAGAATTATCACAGAAGTGTGGATAAGTGGTCACATTTCTGCATTTGGCTCTTTACTTCTGGAAGGGAGTACGATTGCTTTGCTAAGTGCTTAACACAATATCAAATAGGCAGCCACAAACAGGCATTGAGGTGTAATCCAGGGCTGAGTCTGATTGTTGTTTTAGCTGGCTTGTGTCACTTCAGTTGCAAGTCTACCACCTCTCAGTACAGCAACTCCATTACAGTGTCTGGCCTGATGTTGCAATAGTAAGTACCATGTTGAATAAAATGGGGTGGATGTTCAGGAAATGTCCATTGTCCCCCTGTTCAAACTGTTTTGTATTCAGGGCATTTCTTAATAAATCACAGCCTGAGTATATCCACCAAGTGTTAATCAGCGGAGTAGAGACTGTTGTTTTGCTATGGCACTGAGATTCTCAAAGTCATGCTGTATCTCTGGTTTAAACACATAGGTTTCCACCGACCAAGTACACACTGCATGCTGGTTGCATTTAACACTTCTGCACAAATATTATGGATCACCAGCTCAAGCGACATGAACATTACTACTAATTGGTTCAGCTTCAGTGACTATACTATTACAGTGAAAAGGGAGAATTTCTAATCTACCCGAATGATGTCTATCCAGATGTCACTGTTTGTCTCTGCGCAGTTATGTACCTGCAGGGAACACTTCTGCCTCAGTGGGTCAGGATGCATCATAATATTCCCATTGGAGGCATTTTAAAAAATATTTCTGGGAAAGGGTGCACCAAGGGGAAGAGAGGAACATTCAAGTCCTCTTTCTCAAAATCTGGGCGCTTGCAATCAAATTGGGAGAGCTGTCTGACAGGCTCATAAAGCAACAACCTGACACAGTAATACTCATGGAATTATATCTTACAATGTCCCAGATACTATCATCACTGTCCCGGGCTATGTCCTGTCCCAGAAGCAAGACAGACCCAACAAAGGTGAGCTGAGAGTGATAGCCCTTGACATCAAAGGCCCCTACCAAAACCAGAATCAAAAGGCATTAGGGCACAAACTCTCTGTTGGCTGGAGTCATACCTGATACTTAGAAAGATGGTTGTAAGTTTTTGGACTTCTGTCACCTCAGCTCCAGGACATCTCTGTAGGAATTGCTCGGGGTAGTGTCCTCAGCCCAACCATCTTCAGCTGCTTCATCAATAATCTTCCCTCTAACATAAGATCAGAAATGGGGATGTTCACTGCTGATTGCATAATGTTCAACAGTATTCGTGATTCCTCAGATACTGAAGCAGTCCATGTTCACATGCAACAAGATCTGGACAATCTCCAGGCTTGGGCTGGCAAGTGGCAAGTATCATTTCCACCACACAAATGCCAAGCAATGACCACCACCAATAAGATTCAATCTAATTCCCGCCCCTTGACATTCAATTATGTTACCATCACTGAAGTGCCAATTACCAATATCTTTGACATTACCATTGACCAGGAACTCAGCTGAACTCACCACACAAACACAATGGCTACAAGATCAGGTCAGAGGCTAGGAACACTGCAGTAAGTAACTCATCTCGAGACTCCCCAAAGCCTGACTACCATGCAGGAAATTCAAGGCAGGCGTGTGATGGAATATTCCCCACTTTCCTGGATGGGTGCAGCTCCAACTATATTGTTGTGGACCAGACTAAACCTCCTTCAAATGCATTAAGGAGATAGCCTAGACCCTAACTTTTCTTATTTCAAGGCAAGTGCAAGGTGCTGTGTTCCAGGTGTAATTTGAACGGTTACTCTACTTGGCTTTAAGAAAAGCCTACTTTATTCTTATCTCTACTTAAGATACAAATAAAAGAAGGAAGAATTGGAATAACTTAACGCGATGGAAAACTTAACAGAATCAGTATTTCAGTAGAAGTATTTAACAGAAGTATTTAATAAGTAAACTGCAACTGTTCCAATACTGTAACAGTCCATGAGCACACCCTTGGCAAAGGCAAATTCAGTAAAATAGATTGTCCACATGTGATGTTTCCCCAGGCCAGGAGGAAAGAACATCAAATGAATACTCTGGCAGAGAGATAGAGAGAGAACTCAAGCTTTCAGCTGTAGCTGAGGGAGATGCGTGGCAATTTCAAAACCCCAACAATTGAAAGCAAAACAAAACCTTGGTTCTGTAGGAGCCTGACTCCATCCATTCAGGTTGCTTCTGTTCTTCCAACTTTTAAGAAAAAATCCCAAGGCTGCTAACTTTACTGGTTTGGAACAGACTGCTTGGCATCTCTGACTCAACCTCCCTTCATTCAATAAACTAGAACAACATGCACCTCTTAAAGCCATAGTGTTGTCACAGCACTCAAGAAGCTTGACGCCACCCAGGACCAAGCATTCCTCTTGATTGGCACCCCATCCATAAACATCCACTCCCTCCACCACCGACAATCAGTAGCAGCAGTGTATACTGTCTACAAATGCACTGCAGAAATTCACTAAAGATCCTTAGACAGCAAATTCCAAATGGGAAACAAACAGGAGGCTGGAAAAACGCACCAAGCCAGGCAACATCAGGAAGTAAGGAGAAGTTAATGTTTTGAGTGTTATCCTTCTTCAGGACTGGATATGGGGATAGGGGGTGCTGCAGATAAAGAGAGATAGGAGGACGGGGTTAGCAAAATGGTGGTGATAGGTGGACACTGGTAGTAGGTACGGCCTGCTTGGTCAATGGGAAGGGTGAATCTGGTTGGTGGCTGGAAGGGAGGATCAGAAGGTGGAATGGAAGGGAACAGGTGGGGCTGGAAAGGGAGCCGGGGAATGGGTAGGAAGAAATTAGAGAACTCGATGTTAAGTCCTCCAGGCTGTAGGATACCCAGGTGGAAGACGAGGTGTTGCTCCTCAAATTTGCGTTCTGAATCAGTGTGACTCTGGGCTGCAGATAAAGAGAGGTAGGAGGAGGTGGGGTAGCACAATCTTGGAGATAAGTGGACACCAATAGTAGGCACGATTTCAGGATGGACATTTCGGAGGGGGAGTGGGGGTGTGGGGTGATGAAATGGGTAGCGACTTGGAGGTTAGGCTGACTGTTGTGGGTGATTGGAGAGTGGGCGCAGTCCTCCAGGTTACTGCCCATTTCAACTCCCCACCACCCCCACCCTCCAGTCTCCCTCTAACGTGTCCATCTTCGACCATCTCCAGTGTCGCAGCGACTCAGAATGCAAAGTTGAGGAACACCTTATCTTCCGCCTGAGCACCTTACAGCCCAGAGGACTCGATATTGAGTTTTCTCATTTCAGATAATATTCTTACCCATGCCCCGGCTCCCTTTCTTGCCCCGCTTCCTCGTTGAGTCATCAATAATGTTGTCAAACAGCACTTGCTTAGCAATAACTTGCTTATTGATTCACAGTTTTTGTTTCACCAGTGCCACTCAGCTCCTGACCCTATTATAGCCTTGGTTCATGGACAAAAGGGGCTGAATTCCAGAGGTGAGGTGGGAGTAATGACCCGTGATATCAAGGTCACAGTTGACTCAGTGTAACATTATGGAGCCCCAGCAAAAGTACATTCAATCGAAATGAGGGGAAATCTTTCAACTGGTTGAAGTCATACCTGGCACAAAGGAGGCTGTTTGTGGTTGCTGGAGGTCAGTCATCTCAACTCCAGGACTTCACGGCAGGAGTTCCTCAGGTGAGTGAACTAGGCCCAATCAGCTTCATCAATGAGCTTGTCTCTATTGTAAAGTTGGAAGGGGGATATTTGCTGCTAATTTCACAACATTCAATACTATTCATGATTCTTAGATACTGAAGCAGTCCATGCCCAAATGCAGAAAAACTTGGAAATATCCAGACTTGGGCTAAGAAGCGGCAAGTAACATTCACACAATACATGTGCAAGGCAGTGATCATCTCCAGCAAAACAGAATCAAACATCACACCTTGACATTCAATGGCGTTAGCATCGCTAAATGCCCCACTATCAACATCGTGGGGGGGGGTTTACCATTGAGCAGAAATTCAACTGGATAAGTCACATAAGCACAATGCCTACAGGAGAAAGACAAAGATCAGGAATCCTGCACTTAGCAAATCATTTCTGACTCCCCAAAGCCTGACTATCACCTGACTCTGTGAAAGTCAGGAATGTGAAGCAATATTCTCCACTTGCCTGGATGGGTGCAGTCAAACAATATTCAAGAAGCTTACACCATCCAGGATAAAGCAGCCTCTTGATTGGCATAAGATCATCCATAAACATCCACACCTTCCATCACCAATGCTCAGGAGCAACAGTGTTTACTATCTACAGGATGCAATGCAGATAATCACCAAAGATCCTTAGACAGCCAAACCAAACCACTTCCATCTAGAAAGACAAGGCAGGAAGCTATATGAGAATGCCACCAGCTACAAGTTTCCCTCCAAGCCATTCACCATCCTGACTTGGAAATGTATCGCCATTCCTTCAATGTTAAACACAGGTTAAAATCCTGAAACTGCCTCCTAGCAGTATTGTGGGTCAAACTACAGAACATGGATTACAGTGCTTCAAGAGGACATCTCATCACATCCTTCACCGGGGAGACTATGAATGGATTATAAATTGTGGACCAGCCAGGGAAGCCCAGACCTCATTATATCATTTTTTTTAAACTTTCACCTTTGCTTCTCACCTTAGGAATTTCTGCTAGGGTTCAAATTGTAATGTTAATAAGGAGCAAAGAGTTTATTTTCCAACTCACCAACTTGGAGTTTACAATGTTTATATTGAAGGATGCCTTGGGCTGCTGAAAACTCACCTGTGCAATATCACTGCGAGATGGCACAGGATGATTATAAAATCATTGTGTGCTTATGGATCAGTCTAATCTTAATGCACTTTAATGTTTTCTTTAATTTCAGTGGTTGCTTTGGTCGGATTGGTTGTTTGGAGTCAGCATCTGTCAGTACTGCTTAGATTCACAATCTGAGACAGCCGAGATCAAGCTCAGCTTGTGTGAAAACAACTGTTGGTCTAATGACAGATTTATAATCCCCTAATTTTACTATCAGGTCCTTTATATTTGTGTATAGCCAATGGTAAGATATCCAAATATTCAGTCTCACTTGCACGGCCCTGATGTAACAGTATCTAATAAATCACTTGCCAGTTCAACTCAAGTAAATGCTGCCCATTTCCAGAACAAAACTGCTGCTGTTCAAAATCTATTTACATGCTAGTGGGGCTTTCAGCTGTTTAGCTATAAAACAGGATTCCCTCAAAGACATCATCCATGTCTGAAAGCACAATTTGAATTCTGTTGCACTTCAAAAGAGTTTGTCAGAAACTTTGGTTGAGAGCTGTGGTGGAAGAGGGGAGGGTGTGACATTAATAACAGCAACAATATAAGTGCATTCAAGAAGAATAAATTTAGACTTTTGCTGCATATACTGTCCAGAGCAATTGCCCCCCTGCTGACACGTCAGTAGATTATGTGTAAGAAATCTTCAGCCTGAAATTTCATCAAATTATTTATCAGCCTCGATCCTTGATTACTCTGTTAAAAAAAATCTACAAAGTATATTGAGACTTGACATAGCATGAGAGCTGATGATCTTCAACTATCATGATCTAATACTTATGTTAATTCTTGTGACAGAGATTTGAAATGCAGGTCACAGAGTGCTGAAGAATTGAATGGAGCTTTATTACCATTCCTAGTGTTTACATACGTACATTACAATCGTGCGCACTTGGTGCTCTGGGCTCTAGCTGAGCAATTTGAACTGTACCATACTTCATTCTGTGTGTCATGCTGCATGAGGACCTAGGAGGATGGAGGCTGAGATCTTCATGCCACTATGCTATATGCCATGATACAATGACGGAATCATGAGCATGTCTTTAAAGGGACATTGCATATCTACTGCAAGACATACAACAACACTTCACAATAAAAAGTTACAATTCCCAGATAATGCATCAAGTTATGAACATTTTCCCTGGTGAAATAAACTCAAATACTACTCTCTGTACTGAGGAAAGATCTGAAACATCAACCTTGACATTGACAAGAGTATGTTTCGAGCAGTGTGGAGGAATCTCTAATGGGCCAACAAGCTTTTTCAACAGCACCCCAGTTGGATGGCAGCTCAGGTTTGAGAGGTTTGGCTACCAGCCAGGCAGCACAGAGGCTGTAGTTGCTAGTGACTGTGTGTGGGTCAGACAGAAGGAGGGATTACATTCCAGAGCACAAGCTGAATCTTTCAATTTAAAAGCGTGAACAGGGACAGCAGGTGGGTGGGCATTTCTAAAAGCAACTCTATAAAGGCCAAAATCTTTACCTGGAAGCTGCCCTTGCTTCCCCTGAGTGACCTAAGGTCCATGATCAGCCAGTTTTAAGTCTGTAAAACAAGTGTGACACTGTCTGCCTTGTTAAAATACTTAAATAGCAAAACCCCTCACAGTAGATTGGTTTCTCACCACTGTTAGACATAAGAATGGCTGAGTCGGAGTTGAGTTTGCATCTTTAAAAAGGTTTTAATATCACATCCAAAACCAACCAGCATATTTTTAGTTTTTAGCCTTACCTCCATTAATTCTACTCCTCCAATTAACGATGGTGCATGATATGTTGAGGGTTTCCAACATTATCTGTTCAGACATGAAGCATCTGTGGGATTTGGCTTTTTCAAATTTCTATTCCCTTCTACTGTTATGTTCATGCATCATGCTATTTGCTTTTAAATGATGTATCTGCATAATGGTTTTCAAAACTTGATTTTAATATGGAATCAACTTAACTAAGGCAGGAACCCTAATGTTCTGAAAGGTCAGTAAACTGAAGCTTTAGCTCTGTTTCTATTTCCACAAATGCTGCTAGACCTGCTGCATTTCTGTGTCTCCAAAGGATGTCGCTGGGCACAGAGATTAACTTTTTTTTGTCATTGATAAGATCTTTCTGAACTGTCTTCCCTTTGTTGCAATAAGCTTATATTTGTTTGTTAAAAGTACAGTGAACATGTTCCCATGAGGCTGCCAGTGACTGACTACCGCTGTAACCAAATTGCAAAATTCAATCTTATGGTTGATTAAGCCAGGGTTCACTCTGGGATCTGACTTATACAGTATTTCCATCACCTCAGTTTATGACACAGTCGATACCAATAACAGAAGACCCCTGTAACAATCAGCTGCGATAAATAAATTAAACTCCTTCCCTTAGAGAAACATCTGCTCAGTATCACCTCCAGTTGAAAAAAACTGAAGGATGAGTTGCACACCATGGGAGAACCTGAGCATTCCTCAAAACTAATTCTTTGCTATGCAATGCCGCAAGAAATTTTAAAATTACACTTTTATACTTTCCACATTTTGATTATTTTTCTCTCAGTACAGAATTTGATGTTTAACTGTTTAGTGTTGACAATATTTATCAGGGTTTGAAATAAAAAATAATTCTACTCTAATTTCGGTGGATGGTGCCGTCCTTTCAAAAGGCAAGAAGGCTTAACTTGCCATAAGTATTCGTTGATCAGGCACTACCTGAGCCAAAAATGCTTAACTTTCCATGAATACTCATGGCACTACCTGAAGAGATGAAATGTTTGCGTTGATAGATTGCTCTTCACCACACAACACTCATCCTCGTCAATCAAATCTCTTATCCACATAACAAATGTAAAGCTGAGACTACTCGTGTGTCGCCAGGACAGCAGCAATCAATCAAACCCAGAGCAAAATGCAATCGCATAATCCTGCATCTCTGAGACTGAACTGGTTTTTCCTCAGAGGGGCAAGACTTCTCTTTTGTCTTATTGAAATTTAAAAATAATACTGGATGGCAGGGTTTTGTGAAGCTGCAAAATTTGGTGATTATTTCTCTCCTAATTGTAACTATTTTTGCTTCAGACAAACAAGTCGGTAAGAATCTGAAATTAGGCAAGAAAAGCATATACACATTCTTTAATGATGAAGAATAAATATTATTATCTGCTGCCCAATGGAGAAGGAAAAGGGACATGTTTAATCTGTGGAGGGGATAATTAGAGTACACACGTTGTTGGATTATGTGAAATGGCACCAATTGGTCACACTGCTGACAGTTTCATTTGGTATGAAATGCAGGTATTTTTTAGTAACACTGCCCTGTGATCCCATCATTACAACCCTTGATAACCACCCCTTCACTTTTAATTTACTTACCACACAATGTCATTCTCATCTTCCAGATAGAAATAAAGTGTAGAACTAACAGCATTATCATATTCAAGAATCATTTCAGGATTACTATCGGTGTGGACCTTACATTTCCTGCATGCTATCCTACTTTTTTGGAGGCTTGCAAAAGCCTAGTCTGTCTGAGCTCATTGAATTGTCCTGAATAGGAAAAACAAATGATCAACACTGACCTCAATCTAATGGCAACAATTTCAAGTTGGAAGTGGCATCTTAATTGTATTCTTGTGGGTAAGTGATGGGGAATTTCTGTTTCTTTTACAGACCTAGAGCAAGTTAAATGTGCAATGGCAGCGTTTCCATGACTGTGTGGCGATATCTATTTGCTTAACGAGCATGTAATCAATATTTGACAGATGACAGAAACAACAGACGAGGTGTTACTGTCAAGCAATGTAAATAACATATAAAATATGTAAATAAAACATAGCTCCTGCTGACTTCCAATAACCAGAAATCTTTCATGCTTTCTCATTGACCTAAGCAACTCTGACAAATATTTCCCCAACAACATGGAAATTGTTGATTGATGTGTTGAGCATAGTGTATCCAAAGACTAATTGACACTAATATAACTTTTCACATTGGCCACAGTATTGCACCATCAAGGGGTGTTATTTAAATTTAAACGTCATATTGAACAATACAATTAATAAAACCTTGAACATTTGAATTCCATTATTTTTAAATATAGTTGGATTCTGTATGAATTGGACAGAACAAGACTAAAAACTATGCGTAACAGCTGCACAAATTTATTTCAAATTGGGACTTTAAAATAACAAAGTTCCTGAAGAGTTCAGCAGCCATCAACATACTTGTTTGAATTGTCATTTAAAACGAACTAAATCTGTTCTGAATGCGAGAGTGAATTGGGCTGGTGAACAACACTTAAAGGTTATGGATGCTCAGCTAACCATAAATTGCAAAACTGAGATCAGGAATTTTTTTTTGTTGGCTCAGTATGTTAAGAGATATTGAGTAAAGTGGGAAAACAGATTTGAGATGTGGCTTGGCTATGACCTAACTGATCAGCAAAACAGGCCCAGAGGTTTGAACTATCTATAGATATTTCTAATGATACTGGCTACAACATCATGGACCAAGTCCCAAGGGCACTATAATATGGTTAACTTTTGTATGGCCTGTCATGCCTGAAAAGTAAAAAGGAGCAAATTAAACTACACCTTAACCTGAAAAGTTTTCTTGAAAGCATACTTCAATTTTGAGTTGGAGAAGAATGATTTATGAAGATATTCTTGATAAAATGGAATTTAAACAGATACATTTATGGAGAAATTAGGTAATTACTTGGGGTAAAAGAGATGGAGAATGAAGAGAATGCAGGTTTGGCAGTATCAGTGGAGAAGGAACAGAATTAATGTCTGGTATGAATCATCTTCAGACCTTCTTCAGATGTTTTTCCTAGATGTGAAGTACGGTTCATGTGGAGCATAAATAATAAATTAAAGCAGTAAGTTCTGGATGTACTCAACAGGTCAGCTACTGTCTATGGACAGAAGCAGAGTGCTGTCTGATCTCCTGAGTATTTCTTGAACTTCTGTTCCATTTCTGCTGGATTTCTAGCATTTGTAATAGTTTACTTTTTTATGATGTGGACCATTAAGTGTTAGTGGATCCTGGCTCCATGCTGCAAAACTCTACACAATTCCATGTGAAATTATCAAAGGCTTTGTCATGAGGCGACATTATTAAAGTCAGACAATTGACCACAGGTTTCGGAATACATAATTCGGAAAAGAAATTTAACGAGCACTTCCTGTGTTTTACATTAAAGGGGAGCCTACACAGACCTGCCAAAAACAGATCAAAATTTGAGGCTGAAAGAACAGGAGGGCCAGTGTCCAATTAATGAGTCATTCTAAATGGTTGTTTTTCAAACTGAAGGATAGTAGACAATTGCTTTAACTCAGTGGTCAGTGCCAGGACTTTCTTTGTTTAGCCATATGTAAATTACATGTTGGAATATGAAATGATAATAATCAACCTGGAGGACTGACAGTGATGTTATGAATCACCTGGAATAGAACATAAACAGGTAAGCAAGATGAGTGCACTGGTGAAAGAAGAATTTTAATACAAAGAAATGTGAAATGATATGCCTTGCCAGACTGTACAGACAAATTAGATTTAATGGTACAGTTCTAAAGAGTACACAAGAACAGAAAGGCCTGGAGTATATGTGCATCACTCATTGATGATGGCAGGACATCTGTAAAAGCAAACCATGTGGGATGTTAGACATCATAAATAGAAACATTGAGCGTGGAAGTTATGCTTAACCCTTATAAAGCTGCAGCTGTGTGTCAACTAAATTACTGGCATTTAGTTCTGGTCACCAGAAGTTATGCATCTAGGAGTAAAGGAGCTTAAGGGAGGGTTGATGACAATCTATAAGATTATGTGAAGCTTTGATAAGGAAGACATGGGAAAACTATTTCCACAGGTGATAGTATAGGGACTGGGCTGTCTATTTTTGTCACGTGGTTTTAAATAATGTTTAAGGATGTGCTGCTTTAAGATAGAGATGTGGCTAGAGTCTTTGTTTTTTCAAAAGTAATTTTTATTACATCACAATAACTATATTCATCCACGTTTCCACTGGTAAGAGAGACTGGAACTAGGAGACATCATAATAAGAGACCTCACTCTTAAGAGCGAAATGAGGAGAAATCTTTCCTCTGAAGGTCATTAGCCTGTGCAATTTCCTTCCCCAAAAAAAAGTGGAGGCTGGAACAATGCTGAGTTAGATACATTTTTGATAGACAAGGGAGTCAAAGGTAATGGGGAAACAGATAGGAAAGTGAAGTTGAGACCACAACAGCAGCTCAAAGGGTCAAACAGCCAACATTTCCTCTTAAATCCCATGTTCCTATGTGTAGGATAAAGCAATCCAAACAAATTATATATACTCTGTTTCGAACATACTCTGGGAAATTAATTTCAATTACTTTTGAAATTCAGTCATGAGGTTTGTGGGCATATGTTTGAATCAGAATGCGGTCAGAGTTGAAACATGATTTTTTTTCATTCTGATCATAGATGTGCTTGTTATTGGAGGATTTCAGAGATTTGGCATCACTTCAACAGCATATTTAACAAGTTTTTGAAGTCCATAATTACCCAAGCGTTTTCCAGTGGTCAACAGCTTAAAAATTACAAAATAATAAAGAAGAAAAATAAAAATTGTTCTTTTATGAATTGTACTGAATAATTAATTACCAATCAATCTATTGTCATTTAATTGATAGCAATTTTAATTTCCAGCATCATTTGCCAAAGTGACAACCAAAATGAACCATTACTCTTTTTAGGAAAATAAATTTCATGTCTTTCAATTTCTTAAATGATTCTTTTACTTACATCTAATTTGATTTATTGAATTTCTACACTGATTAATTCAGTTCGTATGATTTCTTACTGATTGTAATATGTTACAGTAGACACAATAAAATTCTCTTTACTTAAGCAATCTATTAATTGTTGCATGATTTTAATTACATACCAAGCATTTATTTAGAAATGTAATTAACTTGCACTATGTCATTATTCAATACAGGATGCCATAAGTATAACCTGAAACTCAAATGGTGATTAAATGTTTGTGAACTACAGTAAATGCAAACTATTCTTCCTTCAGAGTAGGGATAAGTTTATTGGGCTTTTTTGTATACAACCCATGACTGAAATTATTTCCTACTGTCAGGGGAAAAAACACCTTACATCCGTTCTCCATATTTTGCTTGGGCAACTGGAAGATGGTAAGTCATTACATGTTGGTGCATACTATCGACCCAGTTTAAAATCAGAGAATATTATTGAACACGAGCACACCTTTTAGTCTATCCAGTATCAATTAGAATCTACCATCATATACACTAAGTCTAAACCATTCTCCAGCTTGTTACATCCCCATCAGTTTTACTTCAATTTCTGAAATTAAACCTGTAAAGTAATTATGCATTTTTCAACTACAGTTTTGAATGGAAAAGTATGCATTTTCTCCAGAATCTATGTAAAAAAATGTATTTTCTAACCAAAACGTTCATTATTTTTGTGATTATAAAACATTCTTAATTTCTCATGAGACAGTCGGGTCCACCACAACCCTTCAGAAATTTCAATGTCTCCTTTAGAGCGGAGGGTTTGAGTTATAGTGACAGACTGGATAAGCTGGTACTCTTTCACTGGAACGTAGAAGGTCGAAGAGCGACCTTATAGAGGTTTATAAAATCATGAGGTTTATAGATAAGGTGAATGCCAGGTGTCTTTTCTCTCGGCTAGGGATTTCAGGGCCAGGGGCATATTTCGAAAGTAAAGGGAGAAAAATCTAAAAAAGTCATGAGGGGCAATTATATTACACAGAGAGTGGTTTGTTTGTGGAATGAACTTCGAGAGGAAGTGGTAGATGTGGGTACAGTTACAACGTTTAAAAGAGACTTGAATAAATACATGAATAAGAAATGTTTGGAGGAATATGGGGCAAACATAGGCAGGTAGGACTAGTTTAGTTTGAGATCATGGTCAGCATGGATTGGTTGGAACAAAGGGTCTGTTTCTGTGCTGTATGACTCTATGACTCTAGATCCCCTATTAATGTTCTTGAGAGAAAGTGGTCCAGCTTTTTTCACATTTCACTTCAGAGTTATAAATCTTCCAAGCTGGTAACATCTTAATGAATTGAATTGTACTTCTGTCCATTTCTTTCCTATCCATTTTATAATGAAAGCTTGGTCAATGAAGCATCATAAATGTTGAAAGATAAGAGGCAGAAAGGTATAGGGGAAGGATTTCCAGAGCTGTGAGCCTTGGTAGCTAAAGACATAACTGCTTCTGATGGAGCAATTACAATCAGTCAGAACTGTAGGAGCACTGATATCTTGGTGTTATGGAGCGGGAGGAGGTTGCAGACATAGGGAGAGATGAGGTGAAGGAATTGAAAACAGGGATGAAACACTTAAAAATCAGGGCAGTGCTTAGCAGAGGGCCAATACTGAGCAGGAAGAATAGAAACGAGTGGGATTTGCAAGCTAGGACACAGGTAGCAGAATTTTGTGTAACTTGAAAACTGCAGGTTGTTAAATGTGGGATCCTGGTAAGGAATGCAATAAAATGTCAAGTCTAGTGGTAACAAAGGCATGAATGAGATGTTTAGCAAGTAATAAGCTGAGGCTAAACTGGAGTCTCTTGCAAAGAGGAGATAGAGCCTTTCACATTAACATCTGCAAAGTGACATGCAGTCATTGGACAGTATAAGGGTGTGTTCCAAATTTCACCTTTTCCTCAATAACAATTCAGGAAATTAGGTTTTATAAATATGGACATAGCGTACAAAAACAATGAGAGTATGGTGAACCTTGATAAAATACTGAATGGGCCTCAACTAGAGTATTGTGCCCAATTCACTGCAAAGGCTGTGACAACATCAGAAAGAATGTAGAAAAAATTTCCAAAGAATGGTTCCAAGGATGAGTGTCTTCAGTGACAGCGCTATATTGGGAAAGCTGGGACCGTTCTCATTGGAGAAGTGATATTAAAAGGAGATTTGCGAGAAGTATTCAGAACCACGAGGGATCTGAATTTACTCTTTCAATTGTACATAGGCATTGTTGAAAAGACTGCATTATTTATCTATCTCTAATTGCCCTTAAGAAGATGGTGGTGAGCTTCCTCCTTGAACTTCTGTAGTCAGTTTGGCATAGGTACATTCACAATGCCATTCAGGAGTTCTGGGATTTTGACCCAGACACAATGAAGGAATGTCACCATAGTTCTAAGTCAGGACGGTGTCGAACCTGCAGAGGGTGGGTGTTCTCATGTATTGATGTATTGGCCATCTCAGTCCTTCAATCTGACAGTGGCCGTGGATCTGGAAAGTGCTGACACAGGAGGTTTCATGTAAGTTACTGCCATGCAGTCAATAGGGAAAAGTTGTAACAATTGACAGATGGGTCCAGAACCAGAAGAAACCAATTTAAGAGAATTGACAACAAAAAAAAATGGTAACATGAGGGAAAACCTCTTTACACAGTGAGTAAAATGGGTATTGAGTATGGTTGAAATAGATTAAATTTTAGGTTCCAGAAGAGGAATGCATGATTATCAGAAAAGAGTAAATTTGCAAAGCTAGGGGAAAAGGCAAGTGAATGGGTTGAGGTGAGTTGCTCTTCAAAAGAGTTGGTATGGGCATGATGGGCTGAATGCTGTAGCTGTAACTATGTATGATTCAAATAATGTAATGGAGATGTAACCCTATGGTCTTCATGGTGGCAAAAATATGTAGATGGGGTTATTAAGGGCAATGTGAACATGTAGATGGGGTCAATTTTTGACAGTTGCAGTGGTGATGGATGAAGTTGGTGATTACGGAGTGTTGGGGGGGTGGAATAAAGAAAATAGGTTTGATTTTCACTGCTTATTTAGGCTGCATGACAATGAGTATGAAAAATTAGAGGTAGGTGGGGGAGGGGTGGGGTGGGGAGGATAAGTGGGGTAGCACCAGATTTAGCATTACGCAAGTGAGAAGAGAAACCATTGCAGGTGATTTTCTGGTTACGACTGGATGTAGAAGAATAGAAGAGATTATAACAGTCAGACCCAACTCAAAGACATTGGAGAAGCACTGGAGGATGTTTAAAGAAAATGTTGACTGGTACAGGAGGACAAAAAGAATTGAGGAAAATGACCCTTCCTGAGCAGTACTTTGTATTGAATTGGAAATGAAGTTAAGACCAGTTGATCATGGCAACCACTTATTTATTTTCCCTTCATCCTATCAGGTCAACAGCCGCAAAGTGTAGTTCAGTGACTGACAGCAAAATGTGACATAATGGAAACTATCTAGAATTGAAGAAAGAACATACTGCTAATTATTAATGAACTGTTCCCAGCCTATAAGTATTCTGGGTGATGACATAAAGGGAAAACCAACTGGGGCCATTTATCTTGGATTCTACAGCATCTGCAGTTCCCATTATCACTGGGGCCATTTTCAACTCAGGTGTCAATTGGGTTGGGTGCTAAACAGGTTACGCAATACCCAATGGCACCAAGTGAAAGCTAGAACTTTTTGTAAGCTCCTTTCTCATCTATCAAGATTGGTACTACAATTTAATCTTGTGAGAGGTAGGTGATGGCATCCAGCTGTCCTGAGATCCTACAAATGGCAAAGGATGTAAACTCCAGATATTACAGCAAAAGGCAAAGTGCCAGTCAGTAAAGGCTTACTTTGATTTTGCAGCTTGAAAATACTACGTCAGGGTTAACACATGAACCATTATGATTGCCAAATGTAGTCCAATGACAGTAAAAGAAAATCACAATGAAAGGTGAGTACAGATTCTGCCTAGTCTGAGCCATTAGAACAAATGTTTTTGCCATCACTTAAATTATTTTACAACAGTCATTGGTTTGCTGAAACATCCTACTTTACCTTTGGAGACTTCAAATAGACTGTAAAGAATCACATAGAATAAACTCCTCCATCCAGTCTCAGTGTCAACACATTTTAAGAAAATTATATTCTGCAGCACTTGGTAATTAAAGAATTGAAACAAAAACAACAAAATTGATGTGCACAAGTAATTAAATAAGCCTGTGTTCAGTGGGATCGTGCCTAAACATCACACCGTGCTGCTGTTCTTGTGCAAATTTTATAATATTCCATGATTGCAAAGGTCAGTACGCAAGATTCCTAATTGATTTTTAACTTGAATTCAGTAAGCACCGTCTGTATCTAAAATGAAGTTGACAGAGCAATTAAAATGGCTAAACCTTCACATTAGAAATTCACATGATTGCAAATAAATTATTTAAGGTGTTAATTAGAGTGAGGAGTTGAAAAGCGCTCTCCACTGATTTAAGCACAGTCAAACAGGCAAGGGAAGTTCAACAAAATAATGGAAATCAATATAGAGCTGACAAGGTACAAAATAAAAATCAATACAAAATATGCACAAATACCCTCAGACTTGAGTATTAAAAATCCTATTTGGTATCGTAGCAATTCTCAGATCAGCAGTTATTTAGGTGCACACTTAGGTTGGTAGTGCCCATGGTTTTGCCACTCCTGGTACTGTGTGGGTCAAAAATAGTGTCTGTATTCCACGTGCACATTTCAAAGATGCATTGTGCCATACACCATAGTGGTGAAGGAGTTAACATAAGAGCAGTGAAGAGCTGATTTATGCGTGCAAAGAAAACATATCATCTCCCAGTGCATAACAGTGAGCTCTGGATAGTGGTGCTGTTTTGGAACTTAGCGCTCCAGCTGACCTCATAGATCGAATTGCGTGTTATGCTACAGGAATGCCTCACATCCCACCACCAGTGCTACTGAAAGGAATCATCAAGAGTTCCCTGGGCTCTTGCTGTCTGACATCTTCCAGTTGCTGCTTTGGAAGCTTGTTCAAAGTTGAAAAAATCTAACAAGAGTGGTAAGACTGAAGCAGAAGCAAATATTGCTAACTTCAAAATTTCTTCTTAGTACGCATCATGGGTGCAATAGTAGTCAGTCTCTTTGGAGGATGAACAGACGGTATTCAGAGCAGGACAAGTTGCTTGATGAGGGAGGAAAAAGAGAGGAGAGCCTAGAGGCTACATCTAACCAGGAAGAGATAATGGGAACTGCAGATGCTGGAGATTCCAAGATAATAAAATGTGAGGCTGGATGAACACAGCAGGCCAAGCAGCATCTCAGGAGCACAAAAGCTGACGTTTCGGGCCTAGACCCTTCATCAGAGAGGGGGATGGGGGGAGGGAACTGGAATAAATAGGGAGAGAGGGGGAGGTGGACCGAAGATGGAGAGTAAAGAAGATAGGTGGAGAGAGTGTAGGTGGGAAGGTAGGGAGGGGATAGGTCAGTCCAGGGAAGACGGACAGGTCAAGGAGGTGGGATGAGGTTAGTAGGTAGCTGGGGGTGCGGCTTGGGGTGGGAGGAAGGGATGGGTGAGAGGAAGAACCGGTTAGGGAGGCAGAGACAGGTTGGACTGGTTTTGGGATGCAGTGGGTGGGGGGGAAGAGCTGGGCTGGTTGTGTGGTGCAGTGGGGGGAGGGGATGAACTGGGCTGGTTTAGGGATGCAATAGGGGAAGGGGAGATTTTGAAACTGGTGAAGTCCACATTGATACCATATGGCTGCAGGGTTCCCAGGCGGAATATGAGTTGCTGTTCCTGCAACCTTCGGGTGGCATCATTGATACCCAACCCCGCACGGCCCGTTTCTATCTCCTTCCCAAAATCCACAAACCTGCCTGCCCTGGTCGACCCATCGTCTCAGCCTGCTCCTGCCCCACCGAACTCATCTCCACCTATCTGGACTCCATTTTCTCCCCTTTGGTCCAGGAACTCCCCACCTACGTCCGTGACACCACCCACGCCCTCCACCTCCTCCAGGACTTCCAATTCCCTGGCCCCCAACACCTCATATTCACCATGGACGTCCAGTCCCTGTACACCTGCATTCCGCATGGAGATGGCCTCAAGGCCCTCCGCTTCTTCCTGTCCCGCAGGCCCGACCAGGCCCCCTCCACCGACACTCTCATCCGCCTAGCTGAACTCGTCCTCACACTCAACAACTTCTCTTTTGACTCCTCCCACTTCCTACAGACTAAGGGGGTGGCCATGGGCACCCGCATGGGCCCCAGCTATGCCTGCCTCTTTGTAGGTTACGTGGAACAGTCCCTCTTCCGCACCTACACAGGCCCCAAACCCCACCTCTTCCTCCGGTACATTGATGACTGTATCGGCGCCGCCTCTTGCTCCCCAGAGGAGCTCGAACAGTTCATCCACTTCACCAACACCTTCCACCCCAACCTTCAGTTCACCTGGGCCATCTCCAGCACATCCCTCACCTTCCTGGACCTCTCAGTCTCCATCTCAGGCAACCAGCTTGTAACTGATGTCCATTTCAAGCCCACCGACTCCCACAGCTACCTAGAATACACCTCCTCCCACCCACCCTCCTGCAAAAATTCCATCCCCTATTCCCAATTCCTCCGCCTCCGCCGCATCTGCTCCCACGATAAGACATTCCACTCCCGCACATCCCAGATGTCCAAGTTCTTTAAGGACTGCAACTTTCCCCCCACGGTGATCGAGAACGCCCTTGACCGCGTCTCCCGCATTTCCCGCGACACATCCCTCACACCCCGCCCCCACCACAACCGCCCCAAGAGGATCCCCCTCGTTCTCACACACCACCCTACCAACCTCCGGATACAACGCATTATCCTCCGACACTTCCGCCATTTACAATCCGACCCCACCACCCAAGACATTTTTCCATCCCCTCCCCTGTCTGCTTTCCGGAGAGACCACTCTCTCCGTGACTCCCTTGTTCGCTCCACACTGCCCTCCAACCCCACCACACCCGGCACCTTCCCCTGCAACCGCAGGAAATGCTACACTTGTCCCTACACCTCCTCCCTCACCCCCATCCCAGGCCCCAAGATGACATTCCACATTAAGCAGAGGTTCACCTGCACATCTGCCAATGTGGTATACTGCATCCACTGTACCCGGTGCGGCTTCCTCTACATTGGGGAAACCAAGCGGAGGCTTGGGGACCGCTTTGCAGAACACCTCCGCTCAGTTCGCAACAAACAACTGCACCTCCCAGTCGCAAACCATTTCCACTCCCCCTCCCATTCTCTAGATGACATGTCCATCATGGGCCTCCTGCACTGCCACAATGATGCCACCCGAAGGTTGCAGGAACAGCAACTCATATTCCGCCTATGAACCCCGCAGCCATATGGTATCAATGTGGACTTCACCAGTTTCAAAATCTCCCCTTCCCCTACTGCATCCCTAAACCAGCCCAGTTCATCCCCTCCCCCCACTGCACCACACAACCAGCCCAGCTCTTCCCCCCCACCCACTGCATCCCAAAACCAGTCCAACCTGTCTCTGCCTCCCTAACCGGTTCTTCCTCTCACCCATCCCTTCCTCCCACCCCAAGCCGCACCCCCAGCTACCTACTAACCTCATCCCACCTCCTTGACCTGTCCGTCTTCCCTGGACTGACCTATCCCCTCCCTACCTCCCCACCTACACTCTCTCCACCTATCTTCTTTACTCTCCATCTTCGGTCCGCCTCCCCCTCTCTCCCTATTTATTCCAGTTCCCTCCCCCCATCCCCCTCTCTGATGAAGGGTCTAGGCCCGAAACGTCAGCTTTTGTGCTCCTGAGATGCTGCTTGGCCTGCTGTGTTCATCCAGCCTCACATTTTATTATCTAACCAGGAAGCTTTGTTCTGAGCAGCATCTCAGTGAAGAATAACCCCTGTGATGTTTATGCTTCAATCAAGACATCCTCAACAAAATCTGCCAAATCCTGTAGCCTCAAACCATGATACATTGTTAGTGACTGTGAATGTCACGGGCAATTTTGTATGTCAGATTCCTTCTGGTCTCGAGATATTTGAAACATTTCACAGTTTTCCATCCATTGTTACATAAGAAAGGTCACTCTATATAGTGAGAGCTAATGATATCTCATCCTCTCTTACCAGAGAACACATGGCTTTGCTAAGATGGCAGGTTCCCATGTGCAGGGCGTCATTAACTGCACTTTTAGTCATCCCACACAAATCTCACTCCTTAGGTATCCAGCTGGTGTGGCCAAAGGCAGAATTTCATGATGATCAATGCCTGGCATACTGACAGCCATCAAGTTGCCTTCTTTTGCAATGAGTCACGACAGCAGCTGCACTTGAGTCATCATGACAAAACAAAGCCTGTCTGCTTAATGACAAGGGCTACCAATGACATGATTATTCCAATGAACAAACCACACAAATGTGCGGAATATGCATACAACAAAGATAATGCTGCCAAAAAGAAATATATTTGTTCCAGTGTGCCAAAATAATGCTTCTGCTGCCTGGATTGACAATACAATGCACAGCCGCTATGGCAGCAGTTGGAACATGCACAGCAGCAAGTTGGCCTTTCATGTTTTCAGAATGAGCTCTTCAGAAGTCTCTTATGCTGCAGTAGAAACTGAGACATTGAACATCAGAAGCTGCATCACAGTTGAGTTCCACAGGTGCGTGAATAGATTTGGCCAACACCTTCATGCAGGAAAAGACGGCCTCCACAAACGCAGGTACCAAATTGGCGCTAATCTTCTCCACTTTCCTGGACATTGACCACAGACTTCCTGATGCACTAAACATTGTATTGTTCATACCCATCAGTATCCTGTAGACTGTCCCACCAAAGTACTCATCTGAGTCCCCTACGGTAGAGTTTATGCACCCCCTTTCACCCTCAGAAAAGCTGATGCTTGCACCAGTCTTTTTCCATGTCATCCCTGCAGGCTGCTCATGCCCAGTGACCTACCAGATTTAGTTCCTGCCTCTATACTATCCTCTAAATTATGCACAGCATCAGCATCTGAAAAGTAAGTGTGAAATCAAGTGAAGCTGAGTCTTTATCTTTTTGTTCCCTTCTCTCACTACATTCCATTGTATGTTTCTGAAAGAAGAAAGGCACATAGATAAGGGTTTGAAAGCAGGGAGGGACCGATATTATCAACAGCTTGTTATGGAGAAGGTTGTGTTGAATGGAGGTCAGGGGAGGTGGGATGTTGTGTGAGGGTATTGCCATGTTCTGTGATTTCAGCCTCTTAGGGCACTGCCTTAGGAACAGAGTCCAAATAATGGCCAGTACAATCCCCCAGAATATCGGTCAAGCCTGTTCCTCTCTGGTTAGCTCCTACTGTCTCCATCTGTGCATCACCTTGTCCTGCAAGAGAGAGGGGAGTATGTTAGTGAACATCATGCTTTGTGTTTGGCTGATGTGATTGTTATATAATTAAACAGCTGGTAGTGAAACTTAAAGCTGTGTGAAATGTATGGGGGTGTAACATAATGTAACAACATTAGGCACAAACCCTGATTGGCAGGGATTGTGAACATGTGAGCGACTCCTGGGATTGTCATCCATAGATCTCTGCTCCCATTGCCTCTGAATCTGAGTCTGGAAGGTTCCTGACCTCGTGCCAGTCCAGCACATCTCTCCCATCTCCTCCAACAATTCAGCATAAAAAAGCCTTGTGATTTGCTTTCTCTCATGTTGGGCCATTATTCACAGTTTCATAGTTCAGATGCTCTTCCGATATTGCACCTGCTTCAGTCCTTTAAGTGGTGCAGGTTAGATTTAACTGGTGATAGTTAATAACAAAATGAGTACACAGTCAGCATTTAGTCAATGGGCAGAGGTTAATAGAGCATCATGATCCACATAACTGGCTGTGAGGACCAATGAATTTAGAACACCACCCCACTCCTCACATCCCAACATCTTTTAACAAAACTGAGACTCAACAAAAACAGTGATTAAACATTGTCGGCTAATTAAACACCAATTAACAATGATTTGCTCTAACAGAAAGCACCAGACATTGAAACAAGTCAGAGATAATGGGAACTGCAGATGCTGGAGAATCCAAGACAACAAAATGTGAGGCTGGATGAACACAGCAGGCCAAGCAGCATCTCAGGAGCACAAAGGGTCTAGGCCCAAAACGTCAGCTTTTGTGCTCCTGAGATGCTGCTTGGCCTGCTGTGTTCATCCAGCCTCACATTTTGTTGTAATGAAACAAGTCCAACAGCTTAACCTGAGATAGTTGCATTCTCTAAAGATTTTGAATTCTCTGAAGGGATAGAGAAGGTGAATATTGATTCCTTTGGCTGAATTGGAATCAACAGATTTCCAAATGTTGCCAACTAGACAGGCAGACACTGTGCTGGCTCAGCATTGAACAGTCAAGACACAGGAAGCAATAGTTTGTAGATTATGGTCTGTTAACAGGTTTCAGCTTGACTGACCATCATGGAATTAGAAATGTTTGAATGCAAAGAATCATAAAAGATACTTAGAGAGTGAAATTCAACTTCAAAATGGGCACAAAATAGGCCATAGTGAATTGACCATCCACTTCCCAACCTTTCCATTAAAGTCAGTCGAGTAGAACATACAATAGGAGACTCAGATAACATCTGTTTTGCACTACATTGAAATTGAACTCTATCCGGTCCACGAACTACTTCTTTAATAAGCAAAAGAAAAAGTGGGTAAAATTTGAGACAAATAACTTTTCCTTTCATATCAAATGTTTACACTTTGTAGAGCCAATGCTCTTTCCCTATTACCAAGTTTCAGAGAAGGTGTCAAGAAAGTTACAGCAACACATTCTGTCGGTACAGCAAAGGTAAGTTTTCTATTTGAGATTAGCTGCTTGTGAAAAGTTTACAGTTATCTGAGACTGGCACGTTGAAACATATGTGAAAGCACTCAGAGAAATATTCAAAACCATTATTCCTCATGTGATTTCGATTCACAGTCTAAAATAAAAACTAACTGCCAGTAACCTACTTTCTTGAATTTGGGATTGTATACTTTTTTTTTCAAAACCACACTTCTGGGAAGAATTGTAAGTTAAACAAAAGAATTAGTTTTGCTGGAGGTGAAACACTTCACTATCCATTTCGTGTACAATCAATCCGTACTCTGGGGAAGAGTCAAGAGAACAGTGCAGGCATGAGCAAAGGTGAAGGACAATGGTGGAAAGACAAGGTAAGATGTGTAGTGATTATAACAAGGTCAGCCAGGTAGACCCCATAGAATGTGAGTTCCCTCACTGGAACTGTTAATCTGGTCCAGTTGGGGAGCCCTGGCTGAGAGATAAGATCAGGAATGTCAGACATCTGTCACTTTGGGAGCAGGCTCTGAGGGAGCTGGATCAGCGTGAAGGACTCTCCATACGTAAACAAAGGGTGACAGGGTGATGGGATACCAGCCTCTGTGGAGTTATGTCAAGGTGGATTTAGAAGTAGTGACTTGGTGAAAAGCAAGTTTGTTTTTTAAAAGCATTATATTAGTAGGAGATCAGAAAACTGGTGGAGCGCAAGATTTAGAATGCCAGCTTCTCTCAATCATTAGCATTATCACAATATAGGAGAGTCCTGCTGCTGTGAATGACAATTGGATTCTTCACAAAATTGTATTTTAAACACAATCTACTCAGTCTAGAAACATTGCAGGAGCTTACAAAGGTGGAGGAGCTGAGCAAAGTATCTATCAACATCATTCCAGAAATGGAAGTAGATTCAACAGACACATTAACCTAGACTTTAATATTTAGACTGTGCCTCAGTTAGACAACATGAACAGTGGCCTTAAAGGAACAAGCCAGGTTAATGGCTAAACATCACAGTCATGTTCCAATCAATTACCTCTTCTGTCTTCATATCAGGTTATTTCGGATCTTTATGTAATAGGATGCATAATAGTCATAATCCACATTGAGCTGTCTCCCTGCACGGCATTTTCATGCAAGAATACTTGTGGAATTATAAGTGAAATAAACTACAACCTTCAACTATGTACACAGTTGTCCAATGAAACATCCACTAATTTTCAGTTTGATTTTGTAGCACGTGTTACTGAGGCATATTTGATTTTGTTTGAATACATTTGGGGCTGGGAAAAAAAAATGGTGATTAATTAATTGGGTAGAGGTCATAAACTGTGGAAGGAGTCAATTTTGATGGGCCAAGTTTTTCACTTTTTGTTTTGCTTTTTTACTTGTTATCCTTCTGCGTGTAATGAGAACAGAGCTCAATTTTAATTTCAACTGAGGTGCAGTACCTTTATTTAGAAATGTTACTTTAATGAAAATATCATTTTGTAAATGGGGATGGGGGGAGTAGAGGGAATGAAGTGACTTCCTAATTCAATTTCTCTACAGTTCACTACACCTGGTAAAAGGAGTGTAATCAATGACAAGTTAGAATTCAATTGGATCATTATTAAAACATTTAAGTTTGTACAATATTATTTTGCCTGTGGTGGAAGTGGTGTAAAACAAGGGAATATATTTAATGCAGTTTTGTGTGGCATCTCATTTCTGTAGAAGGCCCTCATAACTGGGGTTGTGGAGCAGACGGGTTTCCTGGGAATAAATTAAATAGACCACTAGAGATACTCTTGCAATACCATAATTGGTGCTATGGAATCCCTAACATTTACCAGATAAGAAAACGCATCTCATTCATGGTGGCCTTTATCGCTATGCTACCTCTGACTATAAGGCTATCAGAGTCACTTTTAAACTTCATCTCTCAGTAGGACTTAGTTACACAACCTCTGAGCCAAAAGATGAAACATTAACACCGGAGCTTTGGAAATGATTAAAGTGCTTCATGAATATTACAAAACAGAGTTTTATTAATAGCCTTTAGATATTGCAAGATATTCCATGTTTCATGGGGGAAAGCAGAACATCATTTCTGGAAGCAGTCGATAATTGCATTTTTAAGAGATTAATTCAATAGAATAATCTACTTGTATTTCTTTTGCTTCGCAACAAAGCACTTGGATAAAACCTTTCCAGGATGCCCCATATCAATTTTCTTTGCTGACAATAGCTTTGCCTGCTACCATTTGGTGCTGATTATTCAATACCCAATTTTGTTTTAAACTGGGAGCCCGTGGTATTGCACTATTATTGGTGATTACAAAATCAGTCAACCAGCAGCAAACACTTGAAGGCATGAAGTAAGATTTTTCTGTCTATTGTATCTATTAAATACTGGCACAGGGTACCGAAAAAGCATGGGAAAAGCTTGCTAGGTTGAGAAATATTGATTTTACTTCCAAAGAATGCTTTAAAGATGCTGCTGACTTGTGACTTTATGTCATGAAATGGTATTGCAAGAATCTGTAGTTCATGAATAAAGAATCGAGGGAACAAATTTGATAACAATGTGATTACAAAATTCTCTAGCGTTGATGAGGCAAGTCTGTGTCCAAGGCTGATTGATATTGGAAATTGCTTCCTGAGGGTCTGCTGGTTTTCTCAATTCACCTCAAATACTAGCAACAGCATGAGAAGAAATCAGAACACTGAGTCACATTTGCAAATCAATATGTCTAAGCACAGATCTTCGCCCGTGTCAGGGACCATTACAGAATCAAGCAATATAGAAACTGCCCTGCACAAGTGGACTGAAATAAGGCTGCCGTGCCAGCTTACACTATCAAAGTTGGCCAATTAACATTTGTTATCAACAATGTCTTGGTACTAAAGACAACACTGAAATTTGCTTCAGTCTAGGCACTTATGCCACCTACTTCATATTGCAAGAATGTTTCAGGTGACTAGCAAGCACTTGGGACAACCAGCTCAGGTGAATACCTGAGAATCAGATAGATGTATATACAGCCTATCTTCCGAATATGAGCAATGCTGACAGTTAAATGGAAACTGGATTGCCTGAATAGTGTCAAAACAATATCAATTCAAGTTCCTCCACCATGGTAATCTGCATAGGTTGGCCACAAATTTCATTTATAGTTGGCAGAGGACCTTACTATCTGAGTTATCTGTTATGAATGGTGATAATTTTAACACATCACGGATAATGTCATGAATTGGCACATACCAAAGCAGTACAATTATCACTGAAAACAGACTAACTCTGACTTAAGTGTACTTTTGGAGCTAATGAGTAATATTCCTTTTCTGTTTATTTATTTAGCAAATGTAAACCCTATAGCTAAATAGGAATCTGCTCATTTGATGAATTTTAGATGCTCAATCAAAAATCCACAACACTGTAGCAAAAATGTTCCCTCGAAGCTGCACATATACAGAGCTATTCCAATGTTCTGTGTACTGTGATTATGACATTGACCAGAAATCACAACTGGGTTTAGGCCTCAGAGGCTTGCACAGAAATTAGAGAGAATGCTAACTATTGGTCATTTCAGCTCCATATCAACACAAAATTACATACTACATTCTTAATATCTCTTGTCATTTGAGCTGGTGAATTGTTAAATGACTGACACAGTGAAATCACTTTGTGTTGCTAAGTATCACCAACAATTTAACTGACTGAAACAGAAAAATGCTCCAGAACAGATCTGTACCTGAAAGTTGTAAATACTGTTATCTTTTCTATTTTCCAATATTTTGACTGTAGACTGAAATGGCAAGAGGGCTTTGTTAAAAACTAAGGATTGTGGAAAAGATTGATGCACTTTTAAAAAAGTAGTCACCTGACTCTCACTATAAGTACTGTGTACACTGTTGTTTGTTCAAGAAGAATGGAAGGATGGGGGAATGGAGTCAAGCCTCAAATAAGCTGGAGACAAGGGGTGTATATGAAGGGAGTTCAGCCAGCAACAAGTAGCTGATTGGTCTGCGGAATGGACCTTGCTGATGACAAAGGCCTTCTGCCTGTCAACACCTATGTGATTGGCTCCCAGTTAGCTGAGTCACTTGTGGGTGTCAATGTTTGGTCAGAAGTCATCATACCTCTGAAAAGGAAAGAAGTGACCTTTCTCTGTAGTTTAAAGAAAACATCAAGCCGAAAGAAAGTCACTTTGTTTACCTCATCTGTTTCCGTGAGCTGTGACTTCTAACCAACAAAAGACTTTATAAGTCTGAACCAGTTGCTCTGTGCCTCCTGCAACTAACTAGAGAAGGAAGATCAAGAAACAGCAGGTCCTGACGAATTGAGAGGATCATCTCAGTGATCTTAGATAACAATGTGTGAAGCTGGATGAACACAGCAGGCCAAGCAGCATCTCAGGAGCACAAAAGCTGACGTTTCGGGTCTAGACCTGAAACGTCAGCTTTTGTGCTCCTGAGATGCTGCTTGGCCTGCTGTGTTCATCCAGCTTCACACTTTGTTATCTTGGATTCTCCAACATCTGCAGTTCCCATTATCTCTGATCTCAGTGATCTTACCTTCCTTTTGGCCATGACACCCATGTTTACTTTCGTCTGTCTGTGTTTAAGTTTTGGTAAGGTTTTAACTCAATATTAACTTGTGGAGTTATAAGTTAATATCGTTCATAATTCTTTACCAAAAGCTGAAATTTACTTACTTGTAATAAATAGTGATACTTGTTAAGTACAGAAGGTTGGTCTGAACACTTTGTCAACCCAAATCTAAATCACTGATAAATTAGGGAGTTTTGTACACCTCTATCAAATCTTTAACTTTCATGGCCACTCCACAAACTGTGGAATTTGAATTTCTGGTTGCAGTGCCAATGAAGTGTAACAATCTGTTTTATTTTTCTCTTTTCTTTGCACTGGCCTGTGGTCAAATTACAGTTACAACAATTAAATATCTCAAGTCTCTACTTATTATTGCATGATTCTATTATTTTGGTACAATCCCAGACCACACACTAAATTTGATATGATGGAGTTAGAGATTAGTAACTTTTGTTGAAAATTGGAAATCCCAGTTACCCACTGACAGAATAAAGTCAGAGGATTCAACAACTTGAAACAGATTTGCATTACATCTACACATAGCAGAAAAATATTAATTAACACTATCAATCATGTTCTCTAACAGCAAAAATTAACATGAGATAAATATGAAATACCAGGCAAACCCATGATCAAACACAGCACAAATTGTAACAGTCCTGACTCAAATAGCTGCTGGACAATTAGAGGCCAGCTACTCCTGAGTTCCGATACTGCCACTGATGTGAATACAGGACATTGCATCTGCTAAGCATATGTTCAGACATTCTTACAATGTCACTGATTTTTATTGTGATAATTCAAATAAAATACACAAGATTAGTTAGTAATGTTTGTCTGCCTGTGTATGTGTAATACATGTGAAATGATATACCCAAGCCCTGGCTGTGAAACCAACTTTGTTTAATTTGTGTACCATTCCTCACTGTTTGGTTCTGGCATTGATGATTGGGCATTCGGGTGAAGTACAAGAGGGCTGTCTGTACAAGTGTGACCATAAGAAGCATGAAATATCATCTTCAGGAGCTAAATGAGAAAAAAAAAGTATAGTCAGAACCAAATACATTTTGGTGGCTCTTTCAAGGTGTCAGGGAACCAGAAGAGCTTAATGCCAGAATTTTGAATGATTTCTCTTTTCCATGAGTGAAAGTATTTCACTTTCCAAAGGTTCATGATTGATCAATTGTACTGGTGTTTTGGACTTAGGGCATGAAATTAGTCAATAGGTTATATCCAACAGCAGTTATCTTATTTTCATTGTGCTTACCTTTCCTGTGCATTAAAAGGACCCTTTTTGCGTAAAATAGCCATAAAATACAGGAGTAAGAAAGTAACTAGCCGTAAGCATTGTTTTAGTATGATTTACGATGGTATTCACTTTGATTTTATGCAATTTATTGCCACCACTCATCATTAGTTTAGTCACTGTCTTTTATCTTTAATATATTATAATTTTTCAACTGAATAGTGTTAAGCTGTACTTCTAGATCATTTATCCTATAGGAAAGCATGTGATTTGATTGTACAATGCAAAATGCCAGGGACAAAAAATAGAGAAAAAAAAGGCCAACAAGTGAAGAGTCGACTCCTCACAGACAGTTGACATATACTTTTATTCCCAACTTATTAAATAGCTTTCATGTTTATTCCTTCATTTTTCATTTATTTTCTAACCTTTAATTTGTTTTGCGAGAGTACCTTATTGACAAACTAGTCAGTATTGTAAAATATATGGGATTAGATCCAAAGAATATGGTTAAAATGTATAAAATTTGTGGGGTTTTTTGCAGCAAACAATAAAATAATCTCCAAATCACTTCCGGACAAATTATATGCTGCTATACGAGTAGAAACAAACTGGTCAGAGCCACTGGCAAACTTCAAAGTGGAGACAGCAAGCAACAGACCAAATTGGAAAAGGATAAGAAATCATTAGATTTCTATTAACGTAACAACACAGACTATGTTCCAAAACAGTGAACATCAAAGGTCTTGATTGATAAGAATAAATTACTCAAGTTTCTCAACACTTTGATCTTATACCACCTTTACCATGTTAGAGCCTTAACCTCATGCATCTTATGAGAATAGATTTACTGCATTGCTCCTCCATGCAGTTTCTGAGTGTAATAAGGACATTTAGATGCTGGGTGCTTCTTTTCCTGAGGCTATGTCTTAAACCGTTTCATCACTATTATTTCCATTTACTGCACATTTAGGCTGCTTCGCATTAAATTTTTGATTCCAGTGAGAGCAGAAGTAACAGAAAGCTGAGCAAACGTTGACTTCAGGTTTCCCACTGTGACAGCAACTAATCTTTTTCCTGTAGGATAGATCAGCCAACTAAAAAGGAAAGCCTGAGGTGGATATTCCACAGTACTGGGAACTAGGTCTTCATACAATGGGAAAGATAACAAGTGGCGATCTCTGTTCACTAACATGAACTGCCATGCCTGCAAGTTCAGATCTTCATCAGAATGATGGACACTATATGTTTGGCTTGCCTTCCACTAATTCCTCACAGTGCTTTGTGACATGCAGGACTTCCTTTCTCCTCCAATTTTGTACACAATTTGGCAGCATCTATATGTTTCTGGCAACACTTACTTACCTGCATTTACCACTTCTGTACTGTTGGGGCATTTTATTTTCAGGGTCACAATTTATTTTAGAATACCTGCAATAGGATTCAATGCTCGCTGTTCACTCTAGGTATGTTGGATCCTTTGGTGTGTGACTGGCAGCGGTCTCCACTGCAAGTAATATTTTGTGGTAGCAGTTATCAGCAGTTTCCACTGGAATGAGATCTCCTTCAAACCACAAGCCATTGAGAAACCAAATTGTGCTCCTGAGATGCTGCTTGGCCTGCTGTGTTTATCCAGCTTCACACTTTGTTATCTTGGATTCTCCAGCATCTGCAGTTCCCATTATCTCTCTCCATTATCAAGGTTACGTGCATTTTCAGTTTCCTCAGCGCCACAATCAGATTCTTCGGGCTAGACGTTTGTGGAGTTGGGATGACTCTGAAGTGGCTTAGACCCAATCTTGGGTTCCCATCTCCTTTTCCAGTTCTGCCAGCACAGAATAACAGTATGGACAGTTATCCCTATCCTCCAATCCCAAACTGACAGCTCTATAGTGAGGATTAGGCATCTTCTAGCACCACAAATGTTTTGGGGAGTTGGGCTAACCTCTCCGTGACTTACAGTTCACATACCCTCACATGAAAACTTGTAAACAGTCTCCCAATCTAGGTGAAGTTCAAAAGATCTTACCCATGCCTCCTCGCCACTTCACAGTCTTCATTAATGTACCAGCCCACAGCTAAGACCAAAAAAAGCGCTGAGTTAGTTGGGAATCTATTTTCATTAGTAAATGGTTGAGATGATATAATCAACACCTTTAAGTGCAACAATAAGTTGCTTTTTATGTGACACCTTTTTCATTGCTTCAGTGTTGATTCAGACAAGCATAAACGTGTCAAAGAGCGTTTGAAGCCAATTGATGCTTTTGTTGTCTGTCTGATTGACACTTTAGTAGCATTGTAGGAACGCAGGGTACTTGCCAAAGCAATTTCTAATTTATTTTTCTCTCCGTAGCTAACTTGTCACTGTTATTACACAGTTTATTGGTTTAGAATATAGAGCAGAATGGGTGAATGGGCACGAGTTGGCATAAAGAGTATGAGAGTCCAAAGGGTTCAGGAAAATGTGATGACATAGAGGGTACAACAGCCCACAAGGAGGGAGGAAGCGTGAGATGACATGAGAGGTGAGGGAAAGAGGTGCTAACTGCTTTTATAATAATTGGGACACATCCTAAAGGACTGGGGAGGGCCTGCTAATCAGCCTGCGCTTGCACTCGCTCAACTCTGCACCCGCACAGATCGACTTTGGGAGTCTAACAGCTTGACCCTCTGCCCCTCCACCTCACCTACTACTGTGTGAATATTTTGTGTGACCGTATGTTTTAAACTGAGGTGAGTCCGCAGAGTTGAATGCTTGTCAAATTAAGCCACGCTCCTCAGTTGCAAAAATACAGCCTTTTAATGTGTATATTCAAAATTAGTTCACAAATCTGCTCACTTTTCAGCACCCATTGGGAGAACACTTGCCCAAAAATAAAAATTAAGTTAAACTTTACCCTACACCTGAACAACCGTTTCCAACACTCTCAATTTTTTTTTTCCCAGTGAAAGCTCACATTATACAAATAGCTCCAACATTCAAACATTTTAACAATACAATATTATTTGTTCAGCTACTCAACAACATGTAGCTACCATTACATATGAGGACTGACCTTCAGACCTGTCTAATATGAAGTCATCTCCATCAAAATCATCCACTTGATAGTCATAAATTAAGCATCGACTTGTCCATGTGGAATCATTTCTATCAACAGCAACCTCTGCATGAATAGCAACTAGTCTTCTACCACAGGCAGGCCCTCGTTAAATAAATAACAGCACAATATCTCATCAGAAGGGCTTTTTCTGGGTTATAACATATAATATCAACAGGTCTGCCAGGATTGTACTAAGATGCTGAAAGATATCTATCCAGGGTAGAGTTAATATTTCAAGTGGGGTCCTCCAACAGATATTTATTGTTATGCATTTTCAATTCTTGTTTGGGTTGAATATTATCCCACATTCAACAAATATATTAAATTCATCATTTTGAACAATTCCAAGATGGGAAATAGTCCTTGCATCAATCAAAGCACCAGCTAAAACTCCAGCAAAAAGCGTAGCGGTTGGAATGTGACAGGAGAGACAAATCATATGGTATTTAGGGAAAGTAAACTGGTCGATAAATACTGCAGGGGAAGACATTTTTACCCTCTCTGACAGCAAAAGCAAGCAACAACAACTTGTCAGCAATTTTAAACAGTTTCTCTGTCTTATCTAGCTCATAACTCTGCAAGGGAGCCATTATTGCCAGGTACAATCAACTGCTTCAAAAAAATTAATTCATGCTAAATTCAACACACGCAGCAGGTTTCGATGCTGGGCATGTAAACATCTGTGGAGAGCTTATAATTGCTTGATTTATTCAGCTCCACTTGTATAGATACTTGCAATTCCTCAAAATAATTGTGTAACTAATTCCACAGACTACCTCAATATGTAAAAATAAACAAGAGGCGATGAGTTATAACAGAAAAGGCTTGCATGGTGCTCAAGTCCCCACCCAAGTAATCACAGCGAATGGAAATGTGGGTTTGAGCTTGGGTTCCCCAAAGACGAGTGCATTCTCTACATCAAGAATTGTAACTAAGTGCCAGGTGATAGGGTTTCTGATGGAAATGGTTATAAGACTGGAAAGTAAGATGCTTCCAAATGATATGCTATGTAGAAGCAATCAACCTGTCTGCTCTCTCTGACAAAGAATTGTAAAGGATAAATGTAACAGTTTGGAAAACAGTAAGCACAAGACCTAAAACAAAATTGTTACAAATAGGCATGGAGTGAACGACAGGGGTAGCAGAAACAAGGGAACACCACCATGACCTGCAAGTTCCCCAGCAAGCCACTCACCATTCTGATTTGAAAAAATGTCACCCTTCCTTTGTGTCATTCCTGCCAATACAGTAATGGACAGATGCATATGGAACAAGTAGATCGCACATTCCTTCATTGGGGTTCTTACATCACCTGATCAGTCTGGAAGTTATGTCCTTCAGAACTTGGCCACTTGTCCAGTCACCAAGCCATACCTGGTGCCGAACAGTGAACACGCCCATCACACTTGTTCAGCTACACTCAGAGCTTCTTCTGAGGGATGTTCAACATGGAAGAGAACTGATTCATCAGCTGAAGACTGAGTGGTGGTAAGTTGGTGGTAATGAGCAGTGAGTTTCCTTGTCAATGTTTGACCTGATGCCATGACATTTCATGGCCTCGAGAGTCAATGTTAAGGTTTCCCCCAGTTTTCTGACTGTACCTGGAACTCCACTGGGTCAGACCTGTTAGTCGGGTAGGAAATATCCAGGGCCAGCAATGAAGCATTTAAGTATGTCTATACCAGACTGTTGCTTTGCAAGCCTACAGGACCATAACAGATAGGAAGGGAATTATGCTATTTAGCCAATCAAGTCTACTCCACCATTTGATCATGGCTGACATATTTCTCAATCCCATTCTCATGCTTTAACTGTTGATCCCCTTACCAATCAATAACCTAATTCTCTCTGTGTTAAAGACATTCAATGGCTTGCCATCCATAGCCCTCTATGGCAATGCATTCCACAGATTCACCACTCTCTTGCTGAAGAAATTCCTTCTCATCTCAGTTTCAAAGAGTCACCCTTTCACTCTGAGGCTGTGCCCTAATGTCTCCTATTAGTGGAAATATTTTCTCCACACCAAGCCAATCTGAGTGTTTTGTAAGTTTCAATGCGAACCTCCCTCATCCTTCTAAACCACATTGAATACAGACCCAGAGTCCTCAACTGCCCCTCATATGAAAGCCCTTTTCCCCAGAATCATCCTTGTAAAGCTCCTCTAGACACCCTCCAAGGCCAGCATGTAGAAACAGAGCCCAAAACTGCTCACAATATTCCAAAAGCAGTCTGACCAGAGCCTTATACCACCCAGCAGTACATCCCTGCATTTGCCTTCCTAACTGCCAACTAAATTGGCATGTTAATCTTAAAAGAATCCTAAACTGGGTCTCCCAAGTCCCTTTGTGCTTCCAATTTCTGAAGCTTTTGTCCATTTAGAAAATACATCTCTTTTCTTTCTATCAAACTGCATAACCCATATCACATTGTATTCCATCTGCCATTTGTTTGCCCACTCTCCTACCCTAAGTCCTTCTACAGTCTGGCTGCTTCCTCAACATGACCTGCACCTCCACCTATCCTTGTAAATCTAAATATTTAGCGACAGTGCCCTCAGTTTCTTCTTCCAGATCATTAATGTATAATGTGAATAGTTGTGGTTCTGACTGGGACCAGAGTAGAACTCCATTAGTCACCTCCTATCTTCCGGAAAAAGACTGCTTTATCCCTTCTCTCTGCCTTCTGCCAGTCAGCCAATCATCTATCCATGTCAGTATCCTGCTCCTATCATCACGGGCCCTTACCTTATTTTGCAGCTTCCTGTATGGCACCTTGATGAATGCCTTCTGGAAATCCAAATAGATCCCGTCCACACGCTCTCTTTGTGTAACCTGCTCATTACCTTCTCAAAGAATTCTATCAGATTTGACACACATATGACTTTCTCTTGATAAAGCTGCGCTGACTCAGCCCTTTTTACCATGCAAACCCAAGTACTCTGCAATTTCATCCTTAATAATGGACTCTTCAATCTTACCAACAACCAAGATCAAGCTAACCAGCCGGTGAGGAGATGAGGAGAAACTACTTTTCTCAGAGGGTTGTGAATTCTGTGGAACTCATTGCCGCAGAGCACAGTGGAGGCAGAATCAATCAACAGATTCAAAAAAGAAATAGATCTGTTTCTGATGAAAATTGGGGCAAAGGGTATAGGCAGCAGGAAGGAAAGCATGAGACAGGATAAGATCAGCCATGATCATGTTACATAGCAAAGCAGGCTCGAAGAGCTGGATTGCCAAGTCCCACTCCTATTTCCTATGTTCCTTTAATTTCCTGTCTTCTACTCTCCCCACTTCTTAAACAGGGGTGTTATATTTGCCATTTGAGTTCACTGGGACACTCCCGGATTCCAGTGATTACCAGCAATTCCTCTTTGGTCTTCTCAGCTATCTTCTTCAGAACTCTGGGGTGGGTCCACCTAAAATGGGTGATATATCCACCTTCAAACCCTTCAGCCTTCCCAACAGCTTCTCCTTACTGATGGCCACTAAACTCACCTCTGCCCCCGAACTCTCTTGAAGCTCTGGTATGCTGATGGCGTCTTCCACTGTGAAAACAGACGCAAAGTATCTATTCAGTTCCTCCAATGTTTCTTTGTCCCCCATTACTACTTCTCCAGCCTCATTGCCCAGTTGTCCAATTTCCATTCTTGCCTCTCTCTTACCCATTATACATCAAACAAACTTTTGCAATCTTTTATTGTTAGCCAGCTTACTCCTATATTTCACCTTCTCCGTCTTATTGTTTCTTTAGTTGTCTATTGCTGGGTTTTAAAGATTTTCCAAACATCTAGCCTCCCAGTGGTCTTCATCACATTGTATGTTTTTTCTTTTGCAGTTATGCTGCCCCTGATTTCTCTTGTCAGCCACAGCTATCTCATCCTCCCTTCAGTACATTTCTTCTTCCTTGGATGAATTTCTGCTGTACTGGCCAAACTACCCCCAGAAACTCCGGTGCTCCACCACCATCACTGCCAGGTTCCCCTTCCAATCAGCTCTGGCCAGCTCCTCTCTCATGTCTTTGTAGTTACCTTTACTCAGTTGTAATGCCATTACATAGAACATAGCACAGTACAGGCCCTTCGGCCCACGATGCTGTGCCGACCTACTACCCTACACAGATCAATTTACTCTGCATACCCTAAATTTTACTATCCTACAAAATTACATCTGATTCCAGCTTCTGCAGGATGAATTTGATCGAAAGCTCCCTAATCAAATCTGCTTCATTACATATTACTAAATCTAAAATTGCCTGTTCCCTAGTGGGCTTTACCACAAGCTGTTCCAAAAAAAACTCATAGACGTTCCATAAATTCCTTTTCATGAGATCTGCTACCAACCTCATTTTCCCATATTGAAATCCTGCATGATTATTGTAATTGTACCTTTCTTACATGCCTTTTCTATCTCCTGATTTATTTTCTTTCTTTTCTTTTGGAAGTTTTAGTGAAACATTTACACAGTCCTTCATGAAATCACTTTAGATGATGCCAATTTTATGAGCAACATTCATTGCACCATAGTCTGGGGCCAGTCAAACATAAACTTTATTTTCATCTCAGGCCTGGTAACAGCATTGACTTTCGCTACATCAACATGATATAATTTCTTGACAGCCTGTTCGATCTGGTGCTTGTTGGCCTTCACATCACAATGAAAACCCAAGTATTGTTGTCCTCAGTTTTCTTCACAGCAGACTCAGTGATCAGAGGGAACTTAATGACAGCTCAATAGTCCAATTCTGAGAGTGCTCTTTCTGGGATTCTTGGGTTGCCTTCTCAGTCTGTGTGTCTTTGGTCTTCTGAAGGTAGGTGTTGTCCTAACTTTCTTCTGCCTGTCACTATGAGTGCCCTTCAGAATGGTCTTCTTTGCTTTCAGGCCTTGGATTTCCCCACATCCCGGCTATTCACATCAGGGTCCTTTCCCTTTCGTGATTCTTCAACTCTACCTACACAGATTCTCTGTCTTCTATGCCTCTTGCTATTAATTTAGTTTCATTTTTTACTAACAAATCAACCCCACCCCACTCTACCCACCATTTCGAAAGGACATGTATCCTTGGGTATTTAGTTCCCAGCTCTGATCCCCTTTTACTCACATCTCTGTGATACCCACGATATCATCCTTGCCAATTTCAATCTGCGCTACACGCTCACTTACCTTATTTCATATACTGCATGCATTTCAGTACATCACCCTTAGTCATGCATTGATTGGCTCCCTTCTCATAGTTATCCACATATCTGCTGTGCCTGAAGTTAGATTCTTGACCCTTTTATACTCTTTGTCCTATTACATGTTCTGGAAACTCTCAGCTGAGCCCTCGCCCCCTTTAATATGTTCTACAATTTTCCATGCAATGGAACCCAGCCCCTCTACTATTTAGTTTCAAGCCCCATAGGACAGCTCTCCTGATTTTGTACAAGTAAGGCTTATACAACTGACGGTGAGGTCTTGGGTAGTGTTGTAGAACAAAGGGACCTGGGGTATGGGTACATAATTCTTTGAAGTTTGCATTGCATGTAGGTTAAAAAGGCATTCGGCACGCTTGCTTTCATTTCTCAGTCCTTTGCTTATAAGAGTTGGAAAGTCATATTGTGGTTGTACAAGACTTTGAATACTGTGTCCAGTCTGATCAGTTACAGAAAGGATATAGTTAAGCTCGGCCAGGATCAGAAGAGATTTGCCAGGATGTTGCCAGGTATGGAAGGTTTGAGTTATAAAGAAAGGCTGAATAGGCTAGAACTTTTTTCACTTGAGGGTAGGTGGTTAGGAGGCAACCTGATAAAGTTAATGGTAGTTGTCTTTTCCCAAGGATAGCGGAATTCAATACTAGGGACACATGTTTAAGGTGAGAGGAAAGAGATTTAAAAAAGACACGACAGGCAATATTTTTTACACAGAGGGTGGTTCGTGTGTGGAATGAGCTTTCTGAGGAAGTGGGGATGCAGGTGCAATCACAACGTTTAAAAGACATTTGGATACGTACATGAATAGGAAAGTTTGGAGGGACATGGGCTAGGAGCAGGGAAGGTGGGACTAGTTTAGTTTGGGATGATGTTCGACATGGACTGGTTGGACCGAAGGATCTGTTTCTGTACTGTGTGACTCTGAGTCACCAGAAGGCAGTGAGAAGGATTGAACAGGATGCTGCTTGCGCCTTCATTGTCTCCAGTGTCTCAGATGGTTTTTGGTTGTTCAGCTGTCTTATTTCCCACATAGCTTTGTCTGACAATTTTCAATAAAATTGACTGGTCTTTTGGGCCATTTCAGAGGACAAATAGGAGTGTAACCTAAGATTTTAATTCAAGACCAGCCCAAAGATCGTGACGCACGGATTCTTTATTCCACTGGCACCAGGTCATTAAACATGAACGGAAATTAAGGTTAAACAAGGAACACATTGTATGTACACAAAACTAAGTCTGTCATTTACATTTGGTTGAGGAAATGGCTTGTTATCTGATCCTTCTGCCAATGAGGTGGGCTACCTGCCAAGACACCCATTTCTCCAGACAGTGGCCATTCAGCTGTTTGAGCTGCCCTGTACCCTGCCCTCCCTCACCAGCACCATCTGCTGCTGAACGTGCCAGCGCAACTGTTTGAGCTGCCCTGATTTGTGTGCTCCCTCACCAACGTGATGTGTAAGTTCTGTTCCACATTTCCCTGCTTGGGACTTGTTATTCAGGCAACATCATTCAGCACAATATTTACATGGAATCAACCTTGTGGCTTACATCTTTTTTCCCCCAGAACACCCCTTCCTCCCCTGCTCAGGGCTCTCCTTTATTGTCACCAAATGCTCCTTGAGATCTTGGCACAACTGCTCATGCTGTGCAGCTGGGTGGGTGCCCTCCCTCACCAGTGCCACCTGCTGCTAGCATTTCCATTACAAAGGTCAGTTATACTTCTGAAGTCACATATACACCACATCAATTTTTGTTCTCGAAAGTCACGTTGGTGAAGCAATTTGGTTTTCACACAAAATAACTGACAGCTTCATGAGCACCATTACTGATATTTCCTTCATAAACTCCAGATTTACTTGAAGCACTGAACTTAAATTCCCTAAATGCCAATGTGGAATTTAAAGTGACAACTTCAGATTGTTACGTGCAAGCCTCTGGATTCTGGGTCTAATAACATAACCACAATGTTACATGTCAGTGATCTTTGCCTCAGTCCTAAATAGGTGACATCATGTCTTGAAACTACAGCAAACAGCCTTGAGGGATCTATTGTGGGTCAACACCGAACTAGGGAGATGAAAAATCAGCTCATTCCTCTCCTCAACATTAAACGATCCCTGCCAGAAGTCAGTCCATGTGCAGGCATCTTACAGGAGGGCAGTTTTGAATTTTACCGTGATTCCTTCAGTTGTTGAATATTTAGCCAATCTTTGGCACGATCTTCTTTGGCCCAGACAGACAGACTTGAGGTGGGGTGGGAAGACATTGTCTGGGAAGACTGTCAAGTTGTAACCTTTGGCTGACCTGGAAGCATGTGTCACATCACACAGATTGACACACAGTGTCAAGATTTTCCCAGCAGACGGGCTCCACTTCCCGCCCACAGAAAAGTGAAAAATAGTATCATTTCCAAACGACACACTCACCTTGGGCACTTCAAAATGGAGCTCCAGTATGACCAATATGTTACTTTCACATACTGCCGAATATATTGATGTTTTTCCCCGCTGGAATGAGACCGAAGTGCAACAGGAAGCCAGGAAGCCAGGAGGCAGTTGGCAGGTGGCAGATGAAGGTGCTCAGAGGGTTTGCAGCCTTTGTCAAACACCCCCGTTCCCCCTGAGAAAGCCCCCATGCAGGAGTGGGCTGCAGCTATGACCTGTCTTTGTGTGCAGGCCTTCACATTCACAGCAGTGACCTATGACCACTGCTCAAGCAAACAAACCTGACACCTCATCAGGGCAGAGCTTCAAGGAGGAAGTACCCTCACTGTCAGCATCCTTCCTTGGCAGTGTCACACCCTGCCAGAGAGACCACTGCTAATTCTTCACTGGGAACAGAACTGGCTGCCCCCGAGACAGTCTGACCAGAAGGTAAACTGTCGACATGAGTTCTCTGAAAAGCCCCCTATTTAAACAAGATGCTCAGATTTTGGTCATTCCCAGGCTGTTCACTGAATGGACAACTCTATCGCGAGTGACAAATTCCGGAAAAGAGGGAAGCCATTGATAGAAAGATTTTGCAAACACTTTTTCTTTTAGTCTCAAGTTTTAGAATCCCTAATCACAGGAGTAGTTTCCCTTGGATTACTACGTAGTGGGTTATGAAGCACGGTTAAATATAAAGCAGAGTTCCTTGTGTAGATAACTACTTCAGACAGTCCAAGACAGTAAATGTGATGGATCTGTTCTCATACTGCCATGTTCAAGTGCTTATATACCATCTCACATCACACTCAAATCTGGACATGGACTGTCTAATTAAGAGCCACAGCAGATTTTACATCTTACACGAAGTAATAAAGTTATGATATGAGTATTTATAAAATAACCTTGACAGGGAATAGGCTGCATTCAGTCCAAGATGTCAGCCTTGTAACTCTTGCTTTTTGAAGCCTTATATTACAAGCCGACTACCTCAATATTGAGAAGTACAAGAATACAGTCAACCTCAACAGCAACAGAACATCTGCCCACAAAAAGACTCTGATTTAATAACCTTGAAATATAATATTTTTGCTGTAATATTGCCATTAAATATATGTTCCATTTTGAAGACCTGGCTGAGATGAAAGACTTTCAACAACTAATGATTATAAAAAGCCCTTTTGCACATGGAATGATTAATGACTTGCCATGAATGCAGAGTGAGTTCTAACAGCCAGTTTCTCCTCATGGCGACACATTGGAAGTGGCTGTCATGTGTGTGCTCCTGGGGTGATGACCTGGGTTTTACAGAGTCTCTTTCAGAGGGCAGACATGGGCGAGGTGTTGCTGAGGATATCAGACAGGAAGGCCAACTTTCAGCGACCCATACCATGTTACTCCATCTTTTTCCACATGATGCTCAAAGGCGCGGCACCCCAAAAACACTTCAGAGCAGGATCGTCCTCAAATCAGAATGTTTTAAGACAGCCCTAGACCAATTGAGAATTGAAGGCAAGTTATTTTAATTTTGTTGCAAGTAAGATCTTCAGGACTAGGTTCCTTCTTTCACAGCAAGGGTGGAGTGATTGCAATGAAGTTAGCCAGGTGGCCTCACAGAATATGAATTCCCTGATTGAAACTGTTAATCTGGTCCAATCAGGGAGTTCTGGCTGACAGACAAGAACAGGAGTGTCAGAGGTTCTGCTTACTCCAGGAAACAGCTCTGAGCTAGGTGGGTCAGTGTCATGTACTTTGCACATGTAAATATGGGGTGACTTGGTAACAGATACATGGAGTTGTTTCAGTGGGAAAGACTGATTTTGAGAGTGCCACATTCGGGGGCACTATAACCATGTAACATTCTGAACATGAATACTGGAAAGAGTGAAATCAGCTCTTTACATCTTGAATTGTGAGACAATAGCGCCGTAAAACTATTGGAAAAATAGACAAATTTATGTTGAGAGTTTGATTATTTGTTTGTTGCATAAGGGAAGTTTTTCTTAAAAATACCATTATGATTAAATTTTAGCACCTTGTGGTAGCTTCCACAAAAATAAATATACTCACCTGAGTAGATGAAAATATTACTCGCTGAATGTTTCGAAGTCAAATCCATCTCAATTCAATGAGATATTTGCTCAGGCTATAGTTAAGCTTGACTTTTCCTTTACCATCAGCATGGGACTGACAGCAATGACATTTAGAGCTTTGTTGCTTCCCTCCTATTACCCACTTGTGTACAAACTACTTCACATATTCCAAAGGTCAAGAGTTAAACTCTGCAGATTTGATATCTGCCACTGTCATGATCAATCAACACTTGTTACCAGTAAATACTCCAGCAATCTGCAAAACCTTTACAAGGTGACCATGTTATAATGTAAATCATATCTTTTTTGAACTGCGGCATAATTTCTTTTGCTTTCTGGGCATTTGCGGTTCACTCAGGTGCAAACACGTAACTTTTAATTTGCTGGAGTTCTGAAACAAAGACAGAAATTGCTGGAGAAACTCAGCAGGTCCGGCAGAATCAGTGGGAAGAAAAGTTAAAGCAGAGCAGAGTTAACATTTCGAGACCATTGACTCTTCACCAGAACTATTTTAATTTGCTCAGTGAATGAATTGACAACCAGTCAAACCAAATTAAGCAAGAGCTGCTCAGAAAGCAAATTTAAACACGACTGCTGTAGGACTAACTGACTTTTATAAACCATGTATAATTACATTAATGTAATATCAAACGTTCAGTGAAAAAGAAAATGCTAGAAATTTAAACATTGACCACAAATTAGAGCTGTTTCTCTCTCCATAGGTATGACCTTGACTACGTGTTTTTAGCATTCTCTGTTCTCATCTCAAAGCTCAAATGTAACTGAGCCTGTAGGCACCAGCAGGCTGAGCCTGTAGGAATGAACATATTGTCATATAACAACTGATTAATGTAGACATCTCCCACATTATGTATCAGTCACCTGTGATCACTCTCTAATATCAGAACATTAAAGACTGGCAAATAGTTCGGGAATTCATAAGGCAAGAGTTTTTCCATAGGCCCACACTAACTGGGCACCAAACCAGAGGAACTGTTACCCAAGATGCAGACTTATCTATGTATCCATTGTCCTACAAACGATGGTGAGCAGCCTGTGGAAGCTACCAGCCCAATGACAGAGCTGGAAATTCTAGAGCCTTAGCAAATCCCTCAGGGAACACTCTAGGTAGAAAAACATCGGAATTAAAAATTCCATGGGGTAGTGGAGCAGAGGGGAGACTCCTCCAGAAATAAATTACACTGCAAGTGGGGTCTTTTGGGGGATGAAGATTTTAGCCCTACTGATTTCCAGCCTTTCACAGAGGGGAACTATCTCCATGGAGCTCTCAACCCTCAGGTCTGACAGGGAATCAGTCCGCTAATGCCAGCGTACACAAAACATCACCAGCTCTTTGGGAGTTGCATTATTAAATTGGCTACCTTCCTTCGATCACACACATGCGCACTCTATCTCTCTCTCTTGCTCTCTTTCCCTCCTCCCTCCAACCTGGTAAAATGTTAGTTGAAAAGCCCCACTTAAGTTATAGACCCATTCCCTAATTAAGCTGCACACAGCCGGTTCCGATATAATGCAAATAGTTTGGTTCTTGTGCGATCTCGCGTTATAAGAATATCACACAATAGCCACACCATTTAAACGAATGGGGCTGGAATCGCATTATAGCCAATACAGCGAAGGGCAGTTCATGTTCTGCAAACAGCAGTCTAAATCCTTCAATCACGTTCAACACAATTCAAGCTGAAGAAATAGATAACCAAGTGCGAAGCTGGATGAACACAGCAGGCCAAGCAGCACCTCAGGAGCACAAAAGCTGACATTTCGGGCCTAGACCCTTCATCATATTTTGTGCTCCTGAGATGCTGCTTGGCCTGCTGTGTTCATCCAGCATCACACTTTGTTATCTTGGATTCTCCAGCATCTGCAGTTCCCATTATTTCTCACGCTGAAGAAAGACGTGTTAGGTCAGAACTAACTGCATTGGGTACCTGCATCCTGAAATGTGGCAAGCAATTTAATCCTTACCTTGGCCTAGTTATCTCACCCAGTTTGATTTGAATAATGCCTTTGGTCTTGTGCAAAACAACAGATCAACGAGGTAATCATCAAATAGGAAAAAATACGTAAATTTTGTGCAAAACCCGTGAAGAAGTGTTTTATTTTGACAGCTCACTTAAATATTTATTTCCAGTTTTTATAGAATGGTTTGTAAAAGAGGGCAACACCAAAGGGTGAATGTCTTCTGGTTGATTGGAGTCTGCTCCTCGCTCTTATCAAGCTTAGAATGTAATTCAAATTCCTGTTAGAGCTTAGAACCCGCTTTGAGATGCCATAACTGAACCGTGTGCATGAACGGCAATAGAAAGAATGCACATTCAAGCAGAAATATTTACACATATGTGGCACCTTTTATGACTTTCAATTAATTGGATTCACTGCTGCATTGTGAACACCTAATTGTAATTAAACAGCAGCTCACGTAGAACTCACAGAGTTGAACTTTGTATTATATACCCAAGTGGCTCACACGGTCTCAGAGGCTGACCCACACACAAACCTGGACACTAGCACACACAAACTCTCCACTCAACTCACACAGGCACAGCACTGACCCACACAGAGACATCGACACTGAGCTATGCAGACATATTGATACTGACCCACACAGAGACCAGGACACTGATGCACAGAGATATTAACATCTACCCACACACGCACCAAGACACTAGTCCACATAAGCTCTTGTACACTATCCTAAGAAAAGAACTAGACTAATTCACGTGTTTGAATATAAGCTGTTCATTTATATATTGGCCAAATAGTTGAATTATGACACCCAAATACCCAGGTACACAGTGTAAAAGTCAGTATTCTTTTATTTTTCTGCATTTCTGTTTGTGGACTGAGGGGAAAGGTCTAATTTAAAAACCAAACAGTGGGGAAAGATTTAAAAGAAAATTCCCAACAAATGCTGTTTATACTGCTGTTTGTTCAAGCAGTGAGAGAGACGACTCTGGGCGAGTGAGAGCCAGGGGGTGTATCCAGCATGGGTTTTGGCCAGCAATAAGTAGCTGATCAGTTTGTGGAATGCTGACTGGTTGTCAGTGACAAAGGCCTTCTGGCTGCTAACAAGTATTGTGATTGGCTGCCAGAGAGCTGAACACATTGTCAGTATGAATATATGGTCAGGAGCCAGCAGGACTTGGAAAAGGAAGGTGCTGTCCTGTTCTCAAAAGTAAAAAAAAACCTCAAGCCTGACAAAAACCGGATTCTACCCACCACCCCCCCACCCCCGCCATCAGTTGTAGTAAGTAACGGCTCTTAACCAATAAATCAGAGACTTTAGAGATGTGAATCAGTCACTCCTGCAAGCAAGTGAAAGTACCTGAAGAAGGAAGATCAAGGAGCAGCAGGTTCTGACAAACCAGAAGGATCATTTCAATGAACTGTGGCATGGTAGCTCAGCGGTTAGCACTGCTGCCTCACAGCACCAGAGACCTGGGTCTGATTACAGCTTTGGGCAACTGCCTGTGTGGAGTTTGCACGTTCTCCCCATGTCTGTGTGGGTTTTCTCTGGTTTCCTCCCAATGTCCAAAGACGTACAGGTTAGATGGCTGACCATGTTAAATTGCCCACAGTGTCCCGGGATGTGCAGTCTAGGTGGATTAGCCATGAAAAATGCATGGTTACAGGGAGAGGGTAGGGAAGGTAAGGCTGTGGGTGTGGGTGGCACGCTCTTCAGAGGCTCTGTGAGGAACTGACAGGCCAAATAGCCTGCTTCCACACTGCAGGGATTTTATGGAACTCTGAGTCAGGGACCATTGAAATTCCCAGCTTGCCCTCTGCCCATAACATCCATTCCTCCTGTATCAACAAGTATGTGTGTGTAGCGGTGGTTTTTAAGGGAATTAAAGTTGTAACTAGTAGCTGTATATTCGTCAATGATTCATAATTATTTTTCTGTAGCTAGAATCAAATTATTCATAATAAATAGTGATCATTGTTTTACAGAAATCAAATCCATGCTTTCTGTCGACACTGGTCTGAGAGACAGGAAAATTGAGGAATTTTACATGCTTTACTTCTATGGTGACTCCAGAAATAGCTGGGTTTGATTTTCAACTCACTACCCCCATGAGGAATAACAACAGATATTGTTTTGAGACATTTAATGTGAAGAAAGTGTAGTTTGTCTTGTTGCTCTAGTTAACATTTCACCTGATCAGGGCCAATAATAAAAAGCAAGGGTCAGTTTCTGTGCATCCCTATTGATTACAGGCAGAACCTGTCTATTTAGTTAATTCAAGGGAATGAGAAGATAGATGAGTCCTTGAATAAGCACTAAATTGTTTTTCAAGGACCTGCAATAAAATTTGTGGTTGCTTAAAGTCCATCTACGTTTTTTTTTATTCTCCTGTAGGTAGCTACTCAAACAGTATTAAATGATGCTTGGAATGAAAGTGCCTTCTGAACAAAATCTGCATAAGTCCCCAGCAACCCATCTCCACACCCTTGAAATTACCCCAACACTGCCGACAGACCCATTCCTGGTGTTACATTCCTCAATACATGTTCATCTTAACGGTTGCACACAGTGTATTCAGAGGGAAATACTCCACAACCACTCCATGTACTAACTGCTTGAACATTTGTTCTATTAATGGAAATATTTTGCCAAAGTCTTGGAAATGAGCTTCATTTACCACATTCATGAATTTTCACTTTCACTGAGAAAAACATTAAATGCTCCATACCTGCACTAAGATAAAGTAATTTGGACAAGGGAACAACTTTTTCACAAAAACGCTTTTCAATGTAATGAATTGAGCCTCCCACTGCTTTAATTTGAGCTTACCTTGGTTGTAAATGTTTGCAGCTTTCCAGAAAGTGTTTAATTTAAAGTGCATAAAGTAAAATATAATATTTGATTTGTGGGGCTGTAATTTGTTTATTATTGCTTGCACATTGCTTGGACAGCAAAAGAAGATGACATTAACATAGTAAGGAAATATCAAGGTAAATGTGACCCTCAGAGTGTTGGGCGAATCAGAAGTAACTCCATGTTTTAGTTGCATCATCACATGTAGGATATGGCTTGAAGAGAAGGCAGTGGATTTCACAAGTAAGATTGGCTATTTGGGCTATCTAGCTGATTCTTCCATTGAAATTTAGGATATCAGTATACCAGCAAAATGGTTTATCCATGATATATTGTTCATAAGACAATACTACATAAACTTATTAATTGCATAATGAGCTGTTGGCCTTTTTATATTTTCTAAACATCTTCATCTTATTTTATGATCTGATTTAATTTTGAAACATGCCCTGGATCAACCCTTTCTATTCCACCTAGCATCTTGTGCATTAAATGAATTTATCTTTTAGAGCTAAAATGCTCTGAAAAATCCACATATTAGATCTCATAACTTCAAGAGCCTCATCCCCTTGCCCACAAGTCCATATGACATCAGCATGTGGACAGTACTTAGGCACTCCTGAGTACTCACCCTTTCAGATTCCTATACAACATATGGCACAAAGGTTCCTTAGGCAGCACCTCCTAATCCTTCAACCTCGAGCTGCATGAGAAGACCATCACCTGCAAATCACACACCATTGGAACTTAGACATCGCTGTTCCTTCATCGATGCTTGGTCATCATCCCAGAACAATCTGTATAACAGAACTGTGGAAATACCTTTACCACACAAACTGCGGTGGTTTAAGAAAAGATGGTGACCTTGAAGTTGGAGAACCAGCAGGAAGTCCATCAGCACCAAAGGAGCTATGTTATGGTTGTACATAAGGTGCTGACTAATCCTACTAATACCACGGGGAGCCCTGCAGTCAAAAAGGAACATTCACAAATCACCATTTGATTAACGGCGTTCATTGACATTTTAATTAACAAAATACCTGCGACTGGATAGTAATTCCATCCCAATCCAACTATCCTGAGAGTGGTTTAATGGTTGGGATGGTTTCTGCAAAATGGAACTCCAGCTGCCAGGGTGAAATTAAACCCCTTCCTCCATATTGGGCACAAAACCATGATCTATGTCAGTTGCCAGTTACTTGATCAGTGCTAGTGAACTTATCTATAGTCACCTGGTATATCAATCAGCTAAAAATAAACTTCAGAGAGAATGACACATTAACACTTGTCGGCATGGCTTGGTATTTATGACAATTAACTGAAATAAAAGATCGAACAGTCATCAGCGATTATTCATCTAACTGGACAGTTTGGATCTCTTCCTAATAACTTGGGATTACTAATTTCCTCTCTAAGAAGACAGACAATCCAGAATACATGCAGGCTTTTCAAAAGACAGCGTCAGCATGGCTCAGGGAGGAGTTATGGTCTCTACAAACCTGCAAATCATTCACAATAGCACTGATACACCCCATCATTGGTGTAGATATTCTGGATGTAATTTTGTTTTGCCACAAAGTAATCAGAGGCATCAGATCCATCAAGTCCAGTTCCCTCAGCCTGACTTTTGATCGAAGAATAGTTACCTGGTTTCACATGAAAGGGCATTGTCTCTATAAAAACTGTGTGGAAGGAGCATCCAGGAGGGAAGTCCGACCGATACCTGGCATTTAAAGAACCTGACGGCTTTAATCTGCATAATAAGACATCACCATGTTTCCTTTTATAACACTGATAGGCAAAGCATGCATACCACGAACTGTTTCCTTTTAATCTGCTGCACACCGACTGAGGCCTTATGCAGAGTCCTCAGCCAATGCGCCAGTTTTTTTTTCTCAACGATACCAACCAAAGTGAAGTAAACATACTCAGCCCACGCTTCTAGTATGTTGCCATACTCAGAATCAAAGGTTGGACAACTAGATATGTAAATCATTGGCCTATCTCTTTTCAATGCTTCCCTGTGACTATAATAATCAATAAATTTACATTAACACGTGTGTTCCAAATCTCCAATCGCTTGTATTTTGAAGCATTGTGTGGTAATGTAATGAAGGAGCAAAACTGAATGAGAGAGGTTTCAAGGAAATTTTCTGCCCTTATAGAGGGATCTGTAAAAATCCTGATCATCGAGGGCAAACAGTGAGTGGTTGAATGGCCTCCTTCAGTATTTTTGAGTGGAAGTCAAAGAGCTGCCCTCTCAGCTTATCAGGTCATGATGTCAGTCATAGAAATGACTCAATTTTCCTGGCCTTTTCACTTACGTTCCGCATTTGTCAGATAAATCATACAATGTGGAATATTAACACTATGCTATTCTTTTCCATTGAACGTAAAGACAAGATGTAGTCTGTACAGAGTGCAGTATTGTTTTCCTGTTTGTCTGTGTATGTTATATAAGGGTAACAGTTTGTGATAACCCCTACAAAACTCAGGGGAATCACTAATCAATCCCCTTGAAGAGTTCATTGGCTGTAAGTTCCCTAACTGGCAATGGCCTACTTAGCTAGAACTCATCACATGAGCCCTTTATAAAGCATAACAGAGGGCCTTCTTGTGTTACAGTTGTTGCGTCCCTGCCCCTGAAACAAAGAGGCCTGGGTTCAAGTCCCAACTGCTCTAGAGGTTTATAACAACATCTCTGAACAGGTTGGTTTGAAAAATTGATTAAATTACAAAAACAAACGCACACTCCGAGATGGGTCTGCAGAACTGTCTGTCCCAGGCTGGCAATAGCAATATAGCCAGAAGTAGTGGTTCCACTTTAGTTCAACAATAAATGATGTTCCTTTCAAGTCGAGCTTCCTGAGCTATCACAGTGCTCAAGATATTTTGTATGCTTTGTCATTCCTGCTTTCTTTCATTCCTAGTAAAAGTGACGTTATAATTTTCTTCAATGGTTAAACAAAGAAACAGCCTTTCAGCTCCTCCATATTGACAGATTTGGACTCAAGCTCAGTAACGTCTTAACAGAGAGGTGAGAGATGCACGAAACAAACACGAATACATAACATAGCACTGTCCTAACTGGAATTCTTGAAAAATGATTATCATGAGGTCAAAGTGCAACTTTACACGTGTATGGCACAAATCACATGCCAATTGCACCATTACAAAATACCTAGCAAAGGCAAATAGTTTCTCTGTGAAGTCTCCTACCATAGCAAGAGGTACAATCTTTGTAATGTCCCTCTGACTGACGTGCAGCTCTGACACAGCTTTGTCCTGGTCTATCTGTGAGGTCCTCCCGGGATATTCCACTTGCCACATGATTCGACGAGTCACTGACAGACTGCTGAAGTTATCCATTTCGAAGTCCATCTGCATGATCTCGTAAGAAGCACCATCAACTCTGTAAAGAAGATTGAATCATTAGGCCCTGAAATGATTTCTGATGAAATATCTTTGCATCAATAATAACAGATTGGCTTAGCACTTCAGAGTTGCCTTGCTGCAGTGTTTCCAAGGTCAAAAGTAAATGCAAAGGAACATTATTTTTTTCTTAGAATTTAATTTTTTCTAATGTTAATTACCTTTTGTCCCCCTTTTAGGTGCACCGAGTGAGTGGGACCACAGTAGAAGTAATGTACAACTGAGCACTCATTCAGTGGTACCGCTCCTGAATAGGCACATAAGTAATTTAAAAAATGAAGCTCATGTTGTTGATCTGTATGACTATTTGACTACAGAAGAGCCTGGTAAACTTTGGGAATGCTAGCTCCAAGCCTGACTAGGCCCTACAGATTGTTGTGTATGAGAACAATTAAAAGTCTTTTTTTGTGTGTATTGTGAGTGTAAGCCATCAGTAAAGAAAAAGTCTAGCCTGTTTATAAGAAAGCTGCAAAGTAGTTTACCAAGGTGCACACAACTTGCCTCACTGGCAAGGAAGCATGCCAGATGTCTGATATGAATAAAAGTGCTGCGCCAAGCAAAATAAATTACAACTACATCATTAATAAAAGTAGTAAAAGCAGAAAACTGTGGATGCTAGAAATCCAAAAAAAAACACAGAGAATGCTGGAGAAACTCAGCAGGTCTGGCAGCATCGATGGAGAGAGAAAGAGAATAAATGTTTCACGTCTGGTATGACTTTTCTTCAGAACAAACAAAATGAACAAAAATAACAGACGTTTGACAATGACAATGATGAATACCCAGGAAGACATGAATATTTTGCTTGCCTGTGCCAAAGGTACAATTACTTTATGAAGCAGAGTGGAGGACCTGTGCCATGTTGCTCCACACTGACTGCACACCCCCTTAAAGAAAGTGACCTCATCAATATTTACCCCTTAACAAACATCACTACAATAGATTATCTGGACATTGATATTTGAAGAACTCCGCCATGTGTAAATTGCCTGTTGCATTTCCTACATTACAACAGTAACTACATTTCCAAAGTGCTTTATTCACTATAAAATGTTTTGGGACATTCTCAGTTAGTGAATAGCACACTGCAAATTCCAGTCTTTAAATTACAAAGCAGTTTGATCTTCAAACATACAAAACACATTCTGTTTTTGTTTCACTGAATTAATTAAGCAATTAAAACTTTGCTAGAGAAATGTAAATCTTTCTCACCTAACAGATTCTATTGATAATACCTTCAATCTTCATGAAACGTGTTAAGCCATAATGGGATAGTTTTTCACCCTGACCACTCAGCCCTTGTCTGTCAATTGGAAAGACTACAAAGGAACCCCAGTGAGCTTACAAATCCCCCTAGTGTTTTATCCATTCATTTAAATTGGAAGAAAATCATCAAGTTTATTTAGAAACCCAAGATGATCCATTTAATTGCTTTTTTAGATGAATAAAATCCCAATGATGAAAAGCTGCAAAAATTCGCAGCTTTGATAAATGCAGTCATTCACAATAAACCACTCTTCATGACAAAAATATTTCACTTTAAAAGGATCTGAGCTTCAAATCACAACACAGACTTCAATTCAGCCACCACTTCTATGCTCTAGCGATTAAGAGATTTGGGATTGGAAGCACAAATTGCATGCTACAGTCATTATAGCTGGTCAACTAATCTGTGGCCAGTAACTGGGCTTTCTCCCTTTAAACATTAAGCCTGATGAGAAGCACAAGGATAAAGCAGTTTGACATCCAGGTAGGTCTCACAGATGGGGGGCACAAGGAATCATTGCCATCCAAACTGCAGAGCAGAGGTTAACTTCAACAGCTTTGTGTGCGCAACATGGATAGTAGCTGCTGGATGCTGGATAACAACATTATGTTTGCAACATGGACTTATAGGGAAAGCAGACTGCCGAACCCAAAACGAAAAAGAAATGCAGTTGGTTAGGAAATTCCAGCTGTTCACTGTTTATCAAGGAATTTGTGAAAGTGATGAATACTGCTAAGTAAACAGCTCAAGTTTGTGGTTATATAATTTACTAATAGTTTATGAAGTATTGACGCTACTGAATAAATGATGTTGGATTTATTAATACCCCAACCTGATGAAAGAAACAGAAAATAAGTTGAAAAACAGTCATTAATTAATCTTAATTAAATAATCTTGCTTTCCAAAGATGAGGTGTGAGTGCCTGCCATTGACACTAAGGAAGCATATGACCAAGTGTGTCATCAAAGAGCCTTGGCAACACTGCAGTCAATGGGAATCGGGGGGAACTCATCACTTGTTAGAGACAAATGTAGCAAGATGCAAGGTGGCTGAGATTAATGGAACCCAATCACCTTGGAAATCACTGCAGCGTCCTTAGGGTACTGTCCTAGTTGCAACCATCGTGTTTGTTTCATCAGATGTGGCTGACCTTGAGGGTGATACCAACTGATTATGACAGGATATAGGTCAGCTGTCAGCATGACCAGGCCAGTGACAGATGGAATTAATTGCAGATAATTGTGACGTGATGTATTTTGTAAGAAGAAAAAGGGACAGGTGGTTCGGACTAAATGGCTAAGTTCTAAGCAAATGTGCAGGGAAAGAGGTGCCTGAGAGTTCCCGTGCTTAGATGCTTCAAGGTAGTAGCACATACTGAGACAGTCATTGGCAGTTATAAAGCTTAGGCTTCACAAATTGAAGTACCCAATATAGAAGCATGGAATGGATGCCCAACCTGTACAAATCTCTAGTTAGGCCACAACTGGATTATTTAAGCAAATTCTGGTTATCACACCTGGGAAATGTGTATGAATTCTTGATAAGATACAGTGTAGTTTGACAAGTATAGTTCTATTAATGAGGAAATTTAGCTACAAAATTAGGTTGGAGAAGCTGTGTTGTTTGCCTTGGTTGATATAGAATGTGATATAGCTGAAGGAGATTACAGCCTGAGGGTTCATTCTGAATTCAGCAGCACTGAGTCAGGACCATTTCGAGCTGACCTAGGGGAAAACACCCCCCAGAGTTTGAACTTTCTTCCCTGGACCAGGGTTGGGTGGGTGAAAGTGGGAATCACGGTAAGCTATTCAGGAAAGAGCTTAGAGGCTATCATTTGTAGAGGTGGACTAAGTGAAAGACCAATCCTGGTGCATTGGCATTTATCATCAAAGCTCTGACAAAAAAAAGATTAAAACTAAAAAAAAAGGTGACCATCCCTCGCCCCTCATAGCTCCACCTCCCTATGCCCCAGCCATGTCAACTTACACAAACCCCATGGTCCCCACAAATGCTTAAAAGGCACCACGTGCAAATCATGCCATAGTATGATGTTTTTATCCACCTCCACGGTCCCCTATGCTCTGTGTGCCATATCAGACCCTTCTCACCAACCATGGTCCATCATACCTGGCAATGCTACTACTTTATACGGGATGAGAAGTGGGTGCTTATTGGTTGGGCTATTGTTGGCAAAGGAATACAGCAGGAACAGTTAACTGTCAATCTAGTTTTTCAGATGAGGCAGGTAGACTCTGATTGGTCAAGGTGATGCTATTGGAATGCAGACATGATTGCCAGTCTCCATTGTCCTTTTCCCATTGAAAATGGGAAATCTATGCACAGATTTCTCTTAACTACATTATCCTATGTGTTAATATAATATATAGCCTTTAGCACATGTAAATGCAAGACTCCATGAGTCACACTGATAATCTTAAATTGGTTTTCATTTTTAGCAGTGTCTGGATTGTTCAGTGAATGTTATCCTACAGCAGAATCAGATTTATCGTTGGGTGTGCTGTTCTGAGGCTTCAAATCACAGGCAGGTGAAATGTGATCAAGGGAAAAAACTTCAACTTCACATTGCTTTTAGCAATATTTAAATTCTACCACCAGGTAATTAATTATTTGCCAGTTCATGCTGATCAACTACCACCCTTTGCCTTTACATTTACCATGTCAGCTTACTGAATATTCACATGACCAGATACCGGGACCCATTTGATAAAAAATAAAGTTCTTATTATCTACTGATGAATTTATTTTTTTTTAAATCTTTCATTGGTTTTTTTTAGAAATCTATTTACTACATTTACTTTCCTTTGCCCCTTTAAGGCATGCTTTCCTCCATGGTTCAGAGCATTCAGTATAAAAGTTGACAAGTCATGTTGCAGCCATAGAAGAATTTTGTTAGACCACATTTGGTGAATTGTGTCCAAATCTGGTTGCCACACTATAGGAAGGATGTGCAAGCTTTGGAGAAGGTGCAGAAGAGTTTTACCAGGATGTTGCCTGGGATGGAATGTAATAGCTGTAAGGATACATGGGGCAAATGTGTGCTGTTTTCACCAGAGTGTCAGAGACTGAGGAGCATTTGACAGAACTGTATAAAATTATGAAAGTGAAAGATCGGGTGGATAGTCAGAGTCTTTTTCCCAAGATAGAAAAGTCAAATATTAAGGATATAGGGTTAAGGTGAAAGGGGGGTAAGTTTAAAGGAGATGTACAACATATTTTTTTCCTACATAGCAGTAGGTACCTGGAATGTGCTGTCAGTGGAGGTAATAGAAGCACATATGATAGGAATGCCTAAGAGGCATTTAGACAGACAGATGATATGGAAGGATACAGAGCATGTGCAGGTAGAAGGGATTCATTTAGAATGGAATCATGGTCAGGGCAAGCATATTGGGGCGAAGGGTCTGTTCCTGTGCTGTACTGATTTATGTTATAAAAACAAGCATAAAAACAAATGAATGTATAGTTGCAATTCATGATATTCACAATGAATGGAGATGATAGTTAAACTATGAACACACAGACATCCACTGCGATAATGAAAGGTTGTGAAATCAGTCATGTAACAATAATACTGTAGGAATAGCCACTAGGCCTACATCAATGGATAGAGTGACATATCCAGCACTAATTTCTAAAAACACTTCTGACACTTTTTTCAAATTGGATAGGGCAGAAATTTAATGCATGGACAGCTCAATATTTCTCATTACAGCATTCATGACAATTCAACAAGATTTCGAAATTTTCATTCACGTTCATGCCTAATTTTACCAATCCCAAAAAACATCTGACCCCAACATGGGGCCATATCCAGAAGGCTACCTTAGCTCTCCAAAGAATTTTAGCAGCTTCACACATTCTCTCACCGGGTCTCATGTGCACAATTCATACTTTAGATATGCCACTGGGGAACATTTGGATTTGACTGAAGCAGTTTCACTTCAACAGATACAGATACCTCCATAAACCACAGATGTGCAATTAAAACCCACGCTCATTCTCTCCAGCAGCATGCCCATTGCCACCACCCAGCCCCCACCCCATACCCTGCCTCATGTAAAACCCCATGCAGATCCCTGTGAAGTCTGGGAACAGGTCTTTTGGTTCGTGCTTCTGATGCTGCTTCCATCAAGACAGAGAGCCTCTCTGACCTCATGAATATTCAGGCCTTTAATAAGGTGAACCAGAAAAAAACTGTGTTCATGAGTTGATGGTACAAGAACTAGGAAACACAGATTTAAGATATTGTGCAGGGATTCAGGCAATGATACTAATCTGGACCCCACTACCTGACAGGAACATTAGAGCAGAAGTAGGTTATCCAGCTACAATACTTCAGATCTGGTCCTAATAAAGATCTATATTATTGCAGCCAGACATCTTTACCTCTTCACATTATTTCGATCTATCATTTTCTAGCCTACTCACCTAACCTGTCCTACACCTTTTGAAGCCTCCTTGCACCATTTCCACAGACTATGTTTCCAGCTAGTTTTAGGTCATCAGCACATTTGGAAACCTTACAGTCAAAGGTTAGCAGAAGTGTAACATTGGAGCAGAAGTAGGTCAAACAGCTATAATACTCATTCTGCAAGGCAGAATACTCTCCACTTGCCTGGATGAGTGCAGCTTCCACAACACTCAAGACATTTGACACCATCCAGGATAAAACAATCTCACATTTTGGATCCCATCCACAACCTTAAACATCCACTCCCTTTTCCACCAAAGCACAGTGGCAGCAGTATGTACCATTTACAAATTGTACATCTATAACTACCGAAGATCCTTTGGCATCATCTTCTAAACCCATGACCTTGAATACCAAGAACTACAAGGGAAGCAGATACATGGATGGACCACGACCATCAACATCCCCTCTAACACATGGACCATGATAGTCTTCTACTATATACATCAGCATTTCTCCATTTTCAGGGGATCAGGATTGTGGAACACCCTCCTGAAGAATATTGAAGAAGCACTTATGTCAGACAGACTGCAGTGATTCAAGTAAGCAGCTCGCCAACATCTATTTGAGACAATCAGGCCGTTAAATACTGGCCTTTCCAGTAGTGCTCATATGCCAAAAATGAATAGTTTAAAAAAAAGTAGGTAATCAATAAACAATAATTCCAGTCAGAAATAAAGTGTACATTATTAAATATCTATAAATATATGGCACATATATCTGAGTAGAACTATAGTTTATGTGTAGCGTGGCCAACTGACATTACAAAAGTTAATGTCTACCATTTATTAATGTTGCTACGTTGAGCCAAAGTCACTGAGCCACTGGCAACCCCAACTGAGTCCAACATCAGCAGACTCTTGCTCTCCATACGCCATTTGATTACATGCCAAATGACAAATCTGGAAGGAAGGCTTCATTAATAATTTGTAAACAAAGGAAACAATTAAAAAACAATTTGGGAATAGAAAGGAAGTATATCATTCTGAAATTACCTTCCATTTCAGTTACTCCCTTTTATATTTGAATTAACTTTGCATTCTCTAATAATTATTGGGACATGCCCAATCAAACACTCAAATAGTGGTCAGGAAACATACTTTTGTTAATTCAAGCAAGATTCAAAGCAGAACTCCATAAAAAGTTACTGAATTGGAAATAACCTTGTTATTATAACCTTGTTATACTCTCATTATTATTTCTTAAAACTATGGAAAATATATACCATACATAAATAAGTTCCCCAAATAACTGTATTAGAACCTTCAGATAATTCTCCTGAAATATTCCTACAAAATGTATTGAGGCATTATTATGCTGATATCCAAAAGTGTATCAGGGTGCAACTATTCTGATCATAGAAGCGGAGAAAATAGGAGCAGACCATTCACCCCTTCAAACCTGCTCCACCATTCAATGTAATCACGGCTGATCATCCAACTCAGTGCCCTGTTCCAACTTTCATCCCATACTTTTGATCCCATTAACCCTAACAACAGTATCTCTGGTTACTGAAAGCCATGTGTTGTGATATCACAGGTCCATTTATTCAAGAAAAGGGACCCTCATTTACTTGGTGAGTTCACAGATCTACCACCACAACTCTGGTGGGAATCTTATGGAACTCACCTGAAAAATGGCAGTGGCCTAGTTCTGCAAGGTCCTCGCTGTCTGTTGGAGTTTCAAGTATCCGGCAGGCATGGCCAAGTTGTAATGTACATCAAAAGTAGCAAAAATGTAATGAGGCACTTCAGAATGAAACATGTTACACAAAGAAATTAATATCAATTGTAATATTTGTAGTTTGAAATATCTTGCTCTTTGGCTTCATTTCTAATATGGTATGATTTACTAAATATGAAGACTGCTACAACTGGAAAAGGTGACTTTTCTTGCCATTTCTGTAATGTTTATGTTGAAATGTTTTTGTTTGGAAAATTTATGAATAAGCTGCCTTTTTGGAAAGAAAGATCATGGAAAGATTGGAAGTTTTCACCAAGGGTCAATCTGGATGGGGATGGTGACTCATTATCCTTGATATTCCCATTTCCTCAAATCCATAGTACAATGATCTGACCTTTTTTAATCCAGCCAACCAAGGGAGAAGATGTGTAATGACCTATATATATGGGTTTGTGAGATCTAATGAAGGATCCAAGTAACAGGATCAGTCTAGATCCAAAAATAGAAGTTACTAGAAAAGCCCAGCAGGTCTGGCAGCATCTGTAGAGAGAAATCAGAGTTAACGTTCTGAGTCGAGTGACCCTTCCTCAGAACAGACTAGGTCCCATTGCCTGACAATAAAACAGAGAACTGTTGATACTAGAAATCTGAAAGAAAAACTGAAAAAAAGTTCCGAAGAAAGGTCACTGGACTCGAAACATTGACTTGTTTCTTTCTCCTTCAATGCTGCTAGGTCTGCTGTGTTTCTCAAGAAAATTCAGGCTTTGTTTTAGATCACACTGCCACCTGACACCCACCAAAAATAAAATGAAATATTTTTTCTTGTACATTGAGACTCTTACACAGGGCGAGAGCATTGGCTGGAATAGAATTGGGGTGGAGAGGAAAAGGTATATGGGAATGTTCCGGCAAGTGCCAAACTTCCCAGTTAAATAGCATTAGGTAAGTTCATAAATAAAACCCTAGTAGAGCGGGCATATAACAACAAAAAAAACCCCAAAGAACTATGGATACTGGAAATCAGAAACAAAACCAGAAACTTCTGTTCTGAAGAAGAGTCACTGGACCAAAAACATTAATGGGTTCAATTCCAGCCTCAGGCGACTGTCTGTGCGGAGTTTGCACATTCTCCCCGTGTCTACGTGGGTTTCCTCCAGGTGCTCCGGTTTCCTCCCACAGTCCAAAGATGTGCAGGCTGGGCGGATTGGCCATGCTCAATTGCCCGTAGTGTTCAGGGATGTGTAGATTAGGTGGGTTATAGAGGGATAGGTCTGGGTGGGATGCTCTGAGGGTCAGTGTGGACTTGTTGGGCTGAAGGGCCTGTTTTCACACTGTAAGGATTCTACCTAATAAAAGATGCTGCCAGATCTACTGCGTTTTTCAAGAAATTTCTCTTTTTGTTGGGTGTATGTCAGCCCTGTGCAAGTAAGGTGGCAACTCCCTTAGTCATAGTTGGAAGGCAGCTGTGGGTGCAGGTTGATGATGCAGCTGCACAACAGAACCAGGACAAAACCATCCCTCGGGATGTCTTGCAGCTATTTAGCAGGTTGACTGGTTCAGAGGTTTCAGTGGTGTTCTGTATTCTATATTTACAGAAACAGAACATTTTGAATAAGATCATTTCAAAAGCATTGAATTATAATGCAAGGTGAACACTGTACATAACTATAAAGCAGGGATTGCAGAAAACATTTCAAATTAGATGTTAACTTTAACACGCTGCTGAACCCTTTGAAACTATAATCTTGTGATGACTATTTCTCTTTGCCACGTGAAGCATTTGAGAAGTTATTTTTAGGGTTAATGGTGTAACTTTAGTTAAGATGATAGCATAACAACAGGTGCTTAATAGTTTGATGAAACTTTCAACAGAATGTAATCGTCAAATCAAACTTGACAAGCAATTTAAGTCATTGCTGTGACTAACTGTCTCTCCGCATGTTCAGGGTACTATTTGTTTTTTTTTGAATCTCTGCCTTTTTTTAACAATTCACTGAATTATTTGGGATTGGGCTAAGTCCAATATATACCAACTACATAATGATACAAGAACTGATTAAACTCTAATTAAGCCCCCTGTATGGACATCACAGGCTACAATTAGATCCATTCATGAACACTGCTGTTATATTTATTTCAACTGTTGTTCCCGATCACCACAGAACAATCCTATTTTGAGAAGAACAGCTGCTAGAAGGCACTGCAGACTGAAAACAAAAATCAGGTTGACTTCATTCAAAGGTCAATGAGGATTAGACATCAGCTTGGGTTTACATGGCTGTATGTATATAGGTATTCTCTTTTGTCCTGTTCTTAATTTCCAACTATATATTCACATCGGCTCAATCAGAACTCTTTGTCAGGCCTTTGTTAACTCAAGCCTTAACCAACTCCCACCTACCACTCTCTTTCAGCTAAATGATTGTCCTTCAGCTGAATTAAAACTCTCTGCCCGTATCATACCTGATGCCAAATCCGTTTCAACATCATCCCTTTGTCTGCTGATCTACATACAGCAGAATATTAGATTGGTTGGAGTGACTGGGCTAAGGCGGGATTTGTGACAGAATCAGACAAGGAGTTGCATCAGTCTTCAAGAGAGAGGAAACAGGTAGCATCCAGAAAATGGCTGCAAATCAGGAACTGAAAGGGAGGGAGAAGCTCAAGGAAATTCCAACAACTGGGGAAATAGCACAGATTTAGTTGTTGCAGCTCCAAACTGACAAGTCCCAGACCTGAAGGAAGTCTCCTGGGGTCTGAAAAGAAGTAGCTAGTGAAATAGCTGTTGCTGAAGTAAAAGAAAAGAACTGCCGATGCTGGAAATCTGAAACAAAGTGAGAAAATGCTAGAGAAACTCATCAAGTCTGACAGCATTTATCGAGTGAAAAACAGAGCTAACCTATCGCCAGCAATATACAGCCACTGGACTCAAAATATTAAGTCTGTTTTTCTCTCTGCATCTAGTCCCAGACCTACTGAGATTCTTCAGCAGTTCCCATTTTCATTTGAAATAATTGATGTGCTGGTTCTAATTTTCTAAAATTCATTAGATTCAGGGAAATTTCCTTTAGTTTGAAAAGTGAATAATGTAACTAATATATTCAAAAAGGGAGGAAAGCAGAAAGCAGGAAATTGCAGGCCAATCATCTGCCTCTGGGGAAATGTTAGAACCAATTTTTAAGGCATTTTGACAGGCCACTTGGTTATAGATTCATAAAATCATAGAACAAAAGATTGCAGAAGAGACCCTTTGATCCATTGAGTCTTCACTGATATGTGAGGAACACCTGAACTTCGACTTAACCCCATTTACTAGCACTTGGCCTGCAGCCTTGAATATTATGATGAACCGAGTTCTCATCCAGGTACTTTATAAAGGACGTGAGGCAACTCACCTCTACACCATCCCAGGCAGCACAATTCTAGCCCGTCACCACCTTCTGGATAAAAAAGATTTTCCCTCATTTGCCCCTCTGAAACCTCCTGCACCTTACCCTGAACCTGTGTCCCCTCATTACTGACCCGTCAACTAAGGGGAATATCTACAGTCAAGGCAACTAAGCAGAGCTTATGGTTCTGTCAAAGAAAAATTATGTTTAACACATTTATTGGAGTTCTCGGAAGTAGTAATTTGAGCTGTATTTAAAGGGGAACCATTGGATGTTTAGTATTTAAATTTTCCAAAGGCATTTGAAAGATGCCACATCCAAGATCACTGCAGACAATTAAAGCTCGTGGTGTACGGGTTGACAATGTTGGCATCTTTAGAAGGCTGGCTTGCTAACAGGAGTAAAGGAGTCTTTTGTAAACTGGCAGGATGTCACGAATGATGTGCCACAGGGGTTGGTGCTGGGTCTTCAAAAATTTGCTGGTGAATTAGAGAAAAGTAGGGAAGTGAGTTCTGAAGAGAACATAAGGAGCTTAAAAAGGGGTATAGATGGACTAAATAAGTGGGGAAAGAGCTGGCAAATGGAGTATGCTAGGAAATGGTCTAGTCGTATTATCGCTGGACTGTTAATCCAGAGACCCAGAAAACATTCTGGGGATCCGGGTACAAATCCCAGCACTGCACTTAGTGGAATTTAAATTCAACAACTATCTAATGATGACTGTGAATCCATTGTCAACTGTCAGGAAAAACCCATCTGGTTCACTTTAAGGAAGGAAACTGCTGTCCTTGCCTGGTCTGGCCTACATGTGATTCCAGACCCATAGCAATGTGAAATAAAAACCAAAAGAACTGCAGATGTTGTAAGTCAAGAACAAAAACGGAAGTTGCTGGAAAAGCTCTCAGAAAAATCTGAGTTAATGTTTTGGGTCTGGTGACTCTTCCTCAGAACAGTTCCGAACCCGAAACGTTAACTCAGATTTTTCTTCACAGATGCTGCCAGATGTGCTAAGTGTTTCCAGCACTTTTTGTTTTTGTTCCACAGCAATGTGGTTGACTCTTAAGTGCCCTCCAGGCAGTTAGGGATGGGCAATAAATGCTGCCAGGGCAGCAACACCCTCATCCTGTGAATGAATATAGATAAAGAATAAATGTAGAACAGTGTGAAATTGTCCATTTTGGCCGAAAGAATAATAAACATAAGAAATAGGAGCAGGAGTAGAGCCTTCTCTGCCATTCAATACCGTTATGGTTGATCATTTCATGGACTCAGCTCCAATTACCTACCCAATCACATAACACTTAATTCGTTTACTGTTCAAACATTCAACAAGGTAGCCTCAACTGCTTCACTGGGCAGGGAATTCCATAGATTCACAACCCTTTGTGTGAAGAAGTTCCTCTTCAACTCATTTCTAAACCTGGCGCACCTTATTTTGAGACTATCTCCCCTAGTTCTAAACAGTGAAAGGTTGAAGAACTTGAAGACAGAGAGAAATCAGAGTGTCTTAGTGCTTGAATTACAGAAAGTTAGTATACAAGTATAGCAATTAACCAGAAAAGTTAATAGAATGTTATAGTTCATTGTGAGGAGAATTGCAAGGATAAGGGAGTAATGCTTCAGTTACACATGACATTGGTGAGACCACATATAGAGTATTGTGTACAGTACTGATCATTGTACTTACGGAAGGATACAGGTGCATTGAAATCAATTCAGAGGATGTTTCCCAGATTAATACCCGGAATAAGCAGATTGCCTTATAAGGAAGGGCTAGGCAGGCTAGATCAGGATCATCTGGAGTTAGAAGACTCAAGAGGTGACTTAATTGAAACATATAAGATCCTGAGGGGACTTGACCAGTGGGTGTTGAAGGGATGTTTCCACTTGTGAGGAAATCTAAAACAAGGGGTCATAGTTTTTAAACAAGGTGTCCATTTAAAACAGAGATGAGGAAACAATTTTTCTCTAAGAAGGATGAGAGTCGTTAGAATTTCCGTTGTCAAAAGGCAGAGGTTGCAAAATCTTTAAATATCTTTATGGCAGAGATAGATGGATTCTTGATTATCATGGGAATGACAGATTATTGGGGATATGCAGATATGTAGAATCAAGGTTAAAATCAGAACAGCCATGAATGGTGGAGCAGGCTCAAAGAGTTGAGTAGCCTATTCTTGTTCCTTGATCAAATGTATGTTCTTATGGAGTCAATATGCTGTGGATAGAATGGTGGTATTTACAGCACACTTCAGGAAAACCAAAGAGTTATTATGAGAGAAGAGCATAATTCTCTTTCGGATGATGACTCGTCTGCTGTGCAATTCCACCACTTTCTGTTTTCATTAGTTTATTTTCATACCATTTCACACAGCCTTCATCAACATCAAAACTAACTTCAACTCTACTTATTTGTCCTCGCCTTTTCTGGTCTTCCGGTGAACTGAGTTGAATTATTGTCACAAACAGTTCATTGATCTTTTTAATTGTTACAGTTGTATGTATTACCATGCTCCACTGCAGATTCAGGTCTTGTTCACTGCATTTGAAATCTATTACATATTTAATTAGCATTTGTCATGGATGGCAGCCCACTGGTTCAGTTCCTAAAGCTTCAGTTCTTAAAACAAAGCAAGCTAAAGAATTAAATTCATTCATCAACGAACGGTATAGAACAAGTCAACACCCAGTTGCCATGACGTTTGCCTGACTCAAAACACTGCATTAAAATGGGAGGAATTTTGGCTGATCCCTTTGTTATTCCCAGTTAATTATGTAACTTCTCTCACAACCTTAAAGGTTCGAAAGAAATAAGTAATATAAAACAGAGGGACATCTAAATTTCAGGTACATTCATGTAAATGTCTAATTTGACTAAATGATAACATGACTTCTCAACTCTCTTATGAATGTTCCAATAAATTGACATTGCAAAATTCCACAAACAATGTCCATTTTCCTGTTGCACCTTTCATCAAATCTCCTGCTGCATTTTCCTTTGAGCCTATTATAACTAACATAGGTTGGAATTCGAATGAGCAGCGGTCTTAAATTTTCAATTTTTTTTAACAATCTTTTCTGTGCATGGAAGTTTGCTCAGAAGCACATTATTCACAGAATGTGAGCAAGAAAGAAACAGGTCAGTCAGCCCATATGTTTTCTGCAAGTGAAACATTGTTCATCTCAATCCCCGGCATTTTCCACAAAGCCATGCCTTTCAGGTTTTTATTCTATTTCCTTTTGACAGCCGTGATGGAATCTGCTTCCTTCATCTTGTCAGATCCTGACAACTCACTGTGTCAAAAATGTTTTGTCCAAAAATCAGTTATGCTTTTTTTGCCAATTTCTTTAAATTGGTGTCCTCTCATCCTCAATTCTTCCACCAATGCCAACAGTTTCCCTGTGCCCACATAACTCATGATGTTAGAACATAGAACATAGAACAGTACAGCACAGAACAAGCCCTTCGGCCCATGATGTTGCGCCAAACTTTTACCCTAAATCTAAGATCTAGCTAACCTCCACCACTACCTAATACTATCATCCACATGCCTACCACTCCCTGAGTATGCCCCTACCACTCTCTGAGTAAAGAACCTACCTCTGATGTCTCCCCAATATCTACCTCCTTTCACTTTAAAACTATGTCTCCTCGTAACAGCTATCTCCACTCTATCTATACCTCTGATCATTTTGTACACCTCTATTAAGTCACCTCTCATCCGTCATCGCTCTAAAGAGAAAAGCCCTAGCTCTCTCAACCTTTCCTCATAAGACCCTCCCTCCATTCTAGGTAACATCCTGGTAAACCTCCTCTGCACCTTTTCCAAAACTTTTACATCTTTCCTAAAATGAGGTGACCAGAGCTGGACACAATACTCCAGATGTGGCCGAACCAGGCTTTTGTATAGCTGGAGCATAACTTCACGGCTCTTGAATTTAATCTCTCTATTAATGAAAATTAACACATCATACACCTTCTTAACAACTCTATCCACCTGGGTGGCAGCTCTCAGGGAACTATGAACATGAACTCCAAGTTCCCTCTGCTCTTCCACACTGCCAAGAATATTTCCATTAACCCTGTATCCTGCTTTCAAGTTTGTCCTTCCAAAATGAATCACCTCATACTTTTCAGGATTAAACTCCACCAGCCACTTCTCAGCCTAGCTCTGCAGTCTATCAATGTCCCTTTGTAACCTAGAACAGCCCTCCTCACTGCCCACAACGTGACCCACCTTCGTATCGTCCACGAACTTACTAACCCACCCTTCCACTCCTTCATCCAAATCATTTACATAAATCACAAATAGAAGAGGACCTGGAATAGATCCTTGTAGTACAGAAACGGATGGATTGAGTTCAGCTTTCAGAGCTTCTATACTTAAACTTCCTACTGACCCACAATCCACCCATTGTTGGAGAAGACTGTGATAAAATGACCCTTTACATTTCAGGCTGACCTGTCATCACAATGTCAGAGATTAATAACCAAAATCTTCCAGTTTCAACAAGAGTCCATTAACCTGCATCAATAATTTCTCTCTTCACCAGTACTACTTCATCTGACAAGGGATTTCCACACATTTCCTGTTTTTATTTCAGATTGCTTGCATCAGCAGCATTTTAGTTTAGTTTTCTTTTTTCTTGAGGTGCAGGATAATTGTGCAAAATCAAAGTGTGGTGCCTTTGGCAGGAAGCTTTCCGTTTGAAAGCATTTTGACCACCCGTTCAATTGAACTGGATAGTACAGAGATTACTGAAGGGAAAACATAACACAAGACAGTAAGCGTTATTGTTGAGTGACAGCATGAAAAGGCAGCACGAGTTCAGCTGCACAGCATTATTTCTATTGCCTGAAATGAAGCTGCTTATCTAATATTTGGTAAAATAGGTGACAGACCTCATACCGACTGCAATGAATATCTACTCCAAAAAGTCTGCTTCCAAAATAAAATCAAGATGTTTTCTTCCAATGATTCAATGTTTTATGACGCAAAGAACCTAATTATTCCGTGAGCTATCAAAATCACATCTCCTTTCCTGCCTTTTTCTATCACCAGCTAATTTTGGACTTATTGAGAGGTAGGAAGTTGATCAGAAAGATTAAGTGGGAACACATATACCATATAACACTATCCACTGACGACAGACACAAGGGTGAATTCTCATTCCTGAGTTCGGCACACAGAGTTGAGGGGGCAGCTGCAGGGGCTTATAAGCTTCACCTGAATGCCCAGGGATTTCATCCTAGTTATAATAAGAGATATTAAAATTTTTAAAAAGCCACAATTCTCCCCCTCACACATTTCCAATTACCTATTCATGTAAACATATGCCATCTCACTGACTCAAGTAGATTTACATATTTCTCTCAAATGTCCAAGGCCCACAAATCATGTTTTGGAAATCCCAGTATTAAATATTCTTCTAAATGAAGGCAGCTACACTTTTGAATACATTGTTGCTCCAATGAACTGTGGGTGTGTGAAATATCTCCTATACCCATTCCCTGCTCTGAAGAAAATGGAAAGTCACTGAGGCAAAATTTCTAGCTGCAAGCTCTTCTCAGTCTTTCATCTCAGCGAGAAAACTGATTTTAGTCAATGGTGCTATCCATAAACTTGCCCTGGTTGTATTCTGAGATTATTAAGAGGGGTTCAAGTATAATATTTTTCAACGTTCTGTTCTGCAAAATCCTCACAGAAATGGCATAAGTAATAATTTTAAGCTAGGTTTGTGACATCACTGCCAATCGAGGAATGTCTATGGAAATGCCAGCTGGAGGTGTTTTAAGGGAAATTTTGTTTTGTAATTATACTCTCACAGGCACACAGAAAGTTAGTCAGGATGGGTAGCATAGTTTAGGAAAGTTAAGATGATTCATAAATCTGTTTCTTGACACTTTTAGAAATTCTAATATTCCATCTTTGAATCAAATATTCTTTGGTCTCTTTTGTTACAAAATTCAGATTTAGAATTAGCTTCACATGGATTCCTCATGATGAAAAGAGCTTACATTCTAAGCACAAGACAAGTCACATGTCTTCAATAAAACAAGGCAGAGGTCATTGAACCATCAAAAGTGCTCCATTATGCTACCATGTGAAGTAGTGCAGCATATATTAAGTGCTCAAAAAAGATCTTTTCCTGGTCCAGTGAGGAATCGTACCCGACCCCCAAAGACTGGATGTGTTTCACCAAATTTCAGTCAAGGATATGTTCTTCCTGTTTGTCAATAATCAGGTGTTGAATTAAAGTAAAAATTCTAATTTCTGTTTAATTTTCCTTACAGCAATCTGATCCATTTGGTATAAAATGATATCCTTATAAGGTAAAGATAAGATGACACCCAATTCTAAACTATTGTGTCTCTTTTGAATTATTTTATAAAGACTGATGTACAGCTCATAAATGTGGAATGTACAAATCAGTTCTCTGCACATTAGATTGCCAGTCTATTACTTTCAATAACCTAACCATTGTAAACATTTTTGATATTTGTATGTTAACTAAACAGGGGAATTGGTCAATTTAAATTAATTGGACAATACTATCATGTTTTCAATGACTTAATTATGCTGAAAGGTTGTAGCTTTTTAAATTTGATTTTCTCATTGCATGTTCCACATCCCATTTTCTTTTGAGACTTTGGCTTCTAAAGACATTTTGTTCCTGGGACTGTAGTGTCTTGGTACAAATCATCGTAGCTTGTGGTTGGGGTAGATTACAGCCACCAATCCTTCTTTTTAAATCAATATTTAATGTAACCTGTTTAGACATGTCATGACACATCTCTGTGGCAGGTGGCATTTGAACCTGGACCTTCTAGCCCAGCAGTAGGGACATTATCACCATGAATATCCCCTAATCCTCCTTTATAAACTGAGTCAAAAGGCATATAATAATTAAGTGGTACAGGATAAAGCATTATTAAATCTTAATGAGTGGAGACATTTGTCTTACACAAGATGTTGATAGTTACAAGATAGCAACAGATTCATGTTACATTGACTAATCAGACATAATAACAAAGACTTTGAAGAGCTGGAGGTGACAATCTATCTCCATCAGAATTTTTTGCTAGAATGCATCTTTCCCATCTAAAGACTATGCAGCATCATCAGAATAGGTGGAATTTAATGCAGCTTCAATATTACCGCTTTCACAACTACTAATTTATACAATAAATCCTGCCAAATTTTTCCCCCCACATTTAACATGATGTACTTTGTATTATATACCTGAATATAAGAGAAGAAATGTACTGTTAAAGCTGTATAAGGTGCTCGTCAGACTGCATTTGCAGTATAGTGAGCAGTTTTGGGCCCCAATTCTAAGGAAGGATGTTTTGTCATTGGAGGGGGTCCAGAGGAGGTTTACAAGAACAACCTCTGGAATGAAGAGTTTGTCATACGGAGGAACGGTTGAGGACTCTGGGTCTGTACTTGAGAGAGTTTAAAAGAATAATGAGAGATCTTATTGGCACTTACAGAATACTGAAAGGCCACAGAGTGGAGGGGCAAAAAGTGTTTCCACTTGTCAGACAGACTAGGACCCAAGGGCTATAGCCTCAGAGTGAAGAGATAACCCTTCAGAACTGAGAGGAGGAGGTATTTCTTCAGCCAGTGAATCTGTGGAATTCATCATTCAACTATTGGCAGCACGGTGGCTCAGTGGTTAGCACTGCAGCCTCACAGCACCAGGGACAAGGTTCGATTCCAGCCTCGGGCAACTGTCTATGTGGAGTTTGCACATTCTCCCCGTGTCTGCACGGGTGCTCCGGTTTCCTCCCACAGTCCAAAGATGTGCGGGCTAGGTGGATCGACCATGCTAAATTGCCTGTAGTGTTCAGGGGTATGTGGGTTATAGGGGGATGGGTCTGGGTGGGATGCTCCAAGGGGCGGTATGGACTTGTTGCGCCGAAGGGCCTGTTTCCACACTGTAGGAAACCTAATCTAATCTAAATCTAATCATCATTACAGAGGGGCATGGAAGCCACGTCAGTGAGTGTGTTTCAGACAAAGGTATTTAGGTTCTTGATTAGTAAGGCAAGCAAGGTTTATGGGGGGAGGGGGGGGGGGGGGGAGGGAGGAGAATGGGACTGAGAAACACTTCAGCAATGATTGAATGGTGGAGAGGATTTGATGGGCTGAATGACCGAAAATTGCTCCTATGTTTTATGGTCTTGTGATCTGTGGATGTCTTCCAGGTGAAATAGACTTAGTTACATTTCGGTCTTGGGACTACAGCATTGCTGATTCCTTAGCATTACATATCACTAGTCCTGATAATTGATAAAAAGAATGTTGCTCTTGAACTTTGGATCAGTTCCCAGAAAAAGTCAAGTCTGCTGCATCAAATTGTTCAGTAGGCTGATTTGCTGTGTGAATAACTTCAGTTTAAGGTTCATTAATGAGCTCCAGTGGGTTGTATTGCTGATTCTTGTTCTCAGTATTTGCTTCTACTGGTAAACTTTGCTGATTTGACCTTCAGATCCACCTACAGTGATGATAGGAGGAGAAAATATTTCCACAGCTCCTGTAATGTCTGCAATTTACTATTGAAAGAACGAAACACTTCTCTGAGACCAACATGGGTAATGGCAATAGATCCTACTTTGTGGTTCTGTCATGAGTACAGAAAGCCTGACGAAATCTTCTACCAATAGCCCCTGGACCAATTCGACAATGATGGTTTGTTACTGGACAGTTTTTATTTTCTTTGAATTAAGTGAACTCCTTCTGCTATCTAAATAATATTGAGGTCAAAAGATTTAAAACATAGAACATTACAGCACAATACAGGCCCTTCGGCCCTCGATGTTGTGCCGACCTGTCATACCGATCTCAAGCCCATCTAACCTACACTATTCCATGTACGTCCATATGCTTGTCCAATGACGACTTAAATGTACCTAAAGTTGGTGAATCTACTACTGTTGCAGGCAAAGCGTTCCATTCCATTACTACTCTCTGAGTAAAGAAACTATCTCTGACATCTGTCCTATATCTTTCACCCCTCAATTTACAGCTATGCCCCCTCGTGCTCGCCATCACCATCCTAGGAAAAAGGTTCTCCCTATCCACCCTATCTAACCCGCTGATTATTTTACATGTCTCAATTAAGTCACCTCTCAACCTTCTTCTCTCTAACGAAAACAGCCTCAAGTCTGTCAGCCTTTCCTCATAAGACCTTCCCTCCATAACAGGCAACATCCTAGTAAATCTCCTCTGCACCCTTTCCAAAGCTTCCACATCCTTCTTATAATGCAGTGACCAGAACTGTACGCAATACTCCAAGTGCAGCCGCACCAAAGTTTTGTACAGCTACAGTATAACCTCTTGGTTCCGGAACTCGATCTCTCTATTAATAAAAGCTAAAACACTGTATGCCTTCTTAACAGCCCTGTCAACCTGGGTGGCAACTTTCAAGCATCTGTGTACATGGACACCGAGATCTCTCTGCTCATCTACACTACTGAGAATCTTACCATTAGCCCAGTGCTTTGCCTTCCACTTACTCCTGCCAAAGTGCATCACCTCACACTTGTCTGCAATAAACTCCATTTGCCACCTCTCAGCCCAGCTCTGCAGCTTATCTACATCTCTCTGCAACCTATAGCATCCTTCGTCACTATCCACAACTCCACCGACCTTAGTGTCATCTGCAAAATTACTAACCCATCCTTCTACGCCCTCATCCAAGTCATTTATAAAAATGAAAAACAGCAGTGGACCCAACACCGACCCTTGCGGTACACCACTAGTAACTAGTAAGGAACAACTTATTAAAGTAGAGGGTGATGATTGCATGGAATGAGCTGCCAGAGGAGGAAGTGCAGGTGTGTACTATTACAATATTTATAAGGTATCTGGATGGGTACATGAATTCGGAAGAGTCTAGAGGGATATGGGCCAAATGCTGTCAAACAAGACCATATTAATTTAGGATATCTGGTCAACATCGTCACGTTGAATCGAAGAGTCTGTTTCCATGCTGTACATCTCTACAATTCTATGACTCTATATGTTTTCAGGCTCAAAAGTGAGAAGTTGATTGTGAATAATGTAAACATTTTGGGCTTTATTTATTCTCTGTGTTGCAGATAATGATACTATAAGGTCTTTGTAGTATACTTTTGGCATCTGTTATTTCATGTCTATTGGCTATAAATTTGGTTCTTATAGTCAAGGTACTTGATCTGATTGGAGGGAGAACATCCACCTTTGCTGAGTTTAAAAATTGTGTGACACCCTTTATCATACACAATTGCTGTCCAATTCAAATTGATTGGATCAACAACTTCCCATGAGATTGCCTGAGTGTATTTTTTTAAATGTAGATATGTTGTCTAACATCAATATGTTTTTGAAAGCAGGAGGTTCTAATGCATGAATGAGCATTTGGCTTTCTGCTGCTCAAAAACTGAGTATACGATTGTTCATCTTGTGGAGCTGATCCATTATTTTATAGATGTAGCATTCTTACGTCATAGCTGGGCATTGTTTATATGGCTTTTTTGTTCCAGTGGTAACACTGACTATTTGTAACTGATATTTGGCCTACTCCTTATGTCGGCTTGTCATGTGCTACTGCAGACAGTTTATAACATAGATAAGTTCTGTTCATCCCACGCAGTTGCCCTTCTTCTTCTATGATTTGTCTAGAGTCTTCATGATTTCTGCTATCAGCAAAATTTGCATAGTTTTCTCCAAAGCCAAATCTTACTTCGATGATAATAAATCTGATAAAAACTTGTCAATAATTTGAACTCTTCCGATCTCCGCTAATCTGTAAAGGATATTAATGAAATTGTCCATGCACTTCCCTGGACACTGGCCTCTTCTGTTAGACTTTTTCAAGAATTTTGCTTGTTTGCAAATTGACGTAATTATCAAAAACTATGGAACTTCTTTTATATTTTGGGGATGTAAAGCACCATTATCAATTGGACCTAGTGCGAATAATACTGCATTTACTTGTTCGGATTGTGATTAAGTGTTTAGCTTGGAAGCAATTTTGTACCTTTAGAATGGTTTTCACCAAAATCCCCAATCCAATAGTCTGTTTGGCCCATCCCTGACCACAGCCAATGAAATACTTTGTACAGTGGTCTTTGTTCCAATTAGGGATGACAATAAATGCTGGCCTAGCCACTGACATCCATGTCACGTGAATGAAGTAAAAAAATCTTGGAAATGCAGCTCCTAATATGCACTGAGCAAGCTCCTATAGCTGCAATGTGATAACCAGTCTGTTTTTGTGCTATTGATTGATAGATAAATATTGATTACAATATCAGAGATGATTCCTCTGTTCTTCTTATAATTAGCGACATGGAAGACTTTATGCTGACCTGAGTAGGCAGATGGGATCTCAGTTTAAAATCCCATCTGAAACGTGACACCTCTGACCATGTCATTGAAAATTCCTCTGCACCTGTAGCTATTTCCAGAACCTATTCTGGAACTCATTGGTCATCAACTAACAATGGCAGCACAGCACTCTGGACTGCCACCACCAACATTTAAAATGTTCTTTCCTGCAGTATTGTCTTTAATCTACCAAGCAGTAAAACAAAATGACACATGTAATTAAAAATATCTGGTGCAATTAGACTTCAATCGCAGTTCAACAGGATCAACATAAAACCAGCTGCTTTACATTCTGGCTGAATAGAATTATTTTCTACATTCCTCAATTAGTCCACTTTTATTTATTTATGTTAATTATTTTCCAAAAATAAAGACTGTGCAAGGTAAAAGACTGCAGCCCTTAATGTCAAAGGAAATGTTCCCAATGAGAAAAAGCATTAGGAGAGCAATGACTGACTATTTCAGACAACTCATTCAGCCCATTGTTCACAGCTTTCCAGGGCTTCCTGCTTCTGCCTGAAGACTTTCATGAACATGGCTGAGTAGCCATAGGTAACTGGCAGTTAACTAATGAACTAATTATATGTTCAAATTACAATGTCGGCTTATGATAATTTGCCCAGACTTGTTAAAAATCAAACAGATAATTTATTTAATAAGGAGATCTTCCAATGGTTATTAACACACCAATGCAAAGCTTCTGGGCTTTTTGTTGGGAAAAGTGCTGAAAATGTCCCGTGCTGTTCAGATTACTCCAAACATCACTTTAAATATTACAATCAGCTCTCATTTAATATACTTGGTTTACCTAAGGAATGATTTGCTTTTCTTACCAGTTTAGTGAAACACGTCAGTTCAATTAGGCCATACCTGCCAATAATAATTCATAAAAAGAGTCAGAGAAGAGAATTTTGGTGATGGATGAGGCTAGGAGATAAAATGACAAAAAAAGAGGAGATCAATACAATATGGCAGAAATAGATTTGGGCTTTTCATTAGAACAACAGTGGCTCTCAATGTCTAGACAAATTACTACGACCAGGGTCTTAATAAATTGCTATCTTAGATCGATATGTCAGACTGATCCCACAAAGCAATGCCAAAGGCCAACATCACTAACAAAGTTCAAAGGGAAATGCCAGATAGTTTGGTTAGCCAGTGCTGTCACGTTCACCGGCTCCTTCAGATTTGTCTTCAATTAAAAGTCAAAGATCTCCACCAGAGAAAGGTTTTGCATGAAATACTGTCAGAAATGTCACACATTGTCTGCCCTTCAAGTCACACACCTTTGGGTGAATAATTAGTTTGTTGATATGTCTTCCTGCATGCTTAGACAGAAGCAATTGCTGACAAGATCATGTGTAACAAGGATCTGTGTGATGTACAGTGGATGATTTGTATGTATATATATATTGAAAACATTTGTTTTAGATTTTAAATGTTGAACGAGTGGCATGGAAGTTTTAGTCTCTTAATGTTAATGTTAATCTATTAATCTCTCTAGAGCCTTGATTTAAAACCAATATATGTCAGAGAAGGGTTGACTGAAACCCATCTGGAGTAATTTTACAAACTTGTCTGGATTGTGAGAATTTTACAATTAGTGAGGCGAAAACTTGAAAGGCATTAATTTGATTTTGGTTGAGAAAAGTCAAGAGTTGAATTGTGTTGAGGAAAACCCATAATTCGGAAAGCTTTGGCAGTAGTGCATAGAAGACTTGCCTGGGGTCAGAAGCATGAACAGGCTCTAATTGAGAAAGGACTTAGTTCAGAACAGTTACAAAATAGGTTACCTCATTGTAAAGATTTTGGTTTGAAAATTTCAGATCAGAAGTGTTCGGCTAAGAGCCCTGAAAGGGATATTTGAAGCTAGAAATGTTAAAGCTTGATTATGTGATTAATCAAGGAAAATGCTAATAAACCCATTAGACCAGGAACTGGCTGAAACTGTTAAGTTAAACATGTACATGTGACAGAAAAGGGAACTTTCTCCAGCATTTGAGTGCTGTTAAAGTGATGATGTTGGGAATAGAAGATGTTTTATTTTGATGTGCAAAGTTTCAAGTTGCATTGTATGTAAATAGTTTGACTGGTTCTATTTTATCTTCTTTTCTATTGTGTAACTAACTTCTATTTTAGTGTTAAGACCAAATCTGTGACATTGCTTGCTTATGTTTCAGTGAAAGAACAGCCTGTTAAATTAAATTGTTAAATTAAAATAAACAAACTAATCAATGAGGTCAAGCCAAATTTCAATGTGTGATCTGACTTGTCTAGCAGGGGTATCAGCTGGAATCATTATAATATGACAGATGTTTTGAAACAGCAGTTGTCCATTAAATGGTAGTGTTGAATGTGCAACGCAAACTCTAAAAGGATGACTTTGTTGTTATTTTCATATTTAACACTTCTCCAAACACATTGAAAGGATGAGCAAAGAGATATATAAACTAATTTTGCATAGCTTTACAGTCAAAATTAATTCATTGAGTGAATACACAGCTGCATCACATATACAGCATGTTATGCAGAAATCTTAGCATATGGTATTTCATTGGGAATATATTGTAATTGCCTATTACTACTTTTACATAATACTGTGTAGGCATTTTAAGTACTTAAACAGTTACACTTCAAGACACAGAATAGTTCTTAAGTTACAGAGAGAGAGAGTGTATCAATCTGAGCCTGTGCAATCTGGCCATTAGTTTCTGCTCAATTTAACAAAAGGTTTGCTAGTTTCTTTCATCTACCATTTTCTTCATAAGTAAAAGGTCTAATGTTGCAAAATCACAGATGGCAGCCATTCAGTCCATTGTGTCTGGTCTAGCTCTTTCAAGGCGCATCATGACTTAGTGAGTTTCCCTGAGTTTCCTTCACAACCCTTCACATTATTTTTATTTAAATAATCATCTAATATCCTCTTGAATGTCTTCTTAGAAAGTGTTTTTCACATTGAATTTACGTCTTTTGCAAATCATTTTAAATCTATACCCTCAAGTTCTTGATCATTTCAAGACAGGGTAATAATTTCACCCAATCTATTCTGTCCAGACATACCATTTTGTTTTGAAACTTTAGTCCAATTTCCTCTTTGTCTTCTCCTTAAGACCCAACCCATCCAATCTATTCCCATAACTGAAAATTTTCATCCCTGGAGTGGTTCACATCAACCTCAAACTATACACAATACTCCAGTTGAGGAACAACTGCAAACTGGTGTATTATAGAAGTTGAGCAGAAACTCAGTCTCATAATCTATGCCACTATTAATAAAGTCCAGGATACTGTCTGTTTTGTTAACTACTCTCTGCACCTATCCTGCCACCTTTAATGACTTACATATCTGAATCACTGTGCTCCTGCACACCCTTTAAGCTAATTATACTATCTTTCCATAGTCTTTGTTCCAAAATGTATCACCGCACGTTGAACCTTTTCGGCCATCATCTGCCCATTCCACCAACTTGTCAATGACCTTTAGAAGTAATTTACTGCCTTCCTCATAGCTAACAATGCAAGATATAGATTTTAACAAAAGTCATTTCAAGAGAACATTATCTTGCAATAACGTGATCCCATTTATCAATTTAATTGTCTTTTGTCTGTTCATAACTTGATGAAAGCCTTTTGACAGTCTCAACTTTTCTCAGAAGCTCGGTTTTGAACTTGAATTCTGTGAGCTAAATTTGGATTTTATCACTATTTAATGTATTTAATTTGCAGAATGCATCATATTGTTCATCTGATGGAATATTTTCTTGAGATTCTAGCCACTCCTGCCAAGAACTTTCTTTCAAGCAGTTTTGAAGAATACAATTTAGAATGTGCTTCTTTCTTTAAAAAAGTGTACTTAATGAATTATTTATGTTCTCTTTCCTACTTTTGAGGACAATGATGTATTCTACGGCACAATTTCAAGAACACGGATAGTCTCTCTCACACACACACACACACACACACACACACACACACACACACACACACACACACACACACACACACACACACACACACACACACACACACACATGCACACACACACACAGTCCAACAGTGGTCACTGGACTGTCATTAAGCATAGCTGCACACTGCATCTCTTAGTGAAGTGTACAGACACAAAGATCAATTTCATTTCCTTCCTGAAACAAAAGACCAAAATCAGCTACCTTAACCAAACTATCCACACCGGACTGTAGATTTACATATACAAAGACTATGGCAGTTGATGACTACAACTCATTACAGATGATTAAGAACAGGTAATAAATGTTCAACTTGACAGCATTGTCTATGTTGCTGCCGCTGCTAACAAAATTAGGATCTATCGGAAATGAGGTTGGCAATTCAGCATTGGGTGCTGCCGCCATTTCTAAAGATTTCTGAAACTGACCCAACTCTCAGAAAAATTCCACTCAGTGTGATGATATCGCAATGCAACACTAGTGGAATAGTGTGATTTCCATTGGCAGTTGCATTCTGAATTGAAGCAACAGTTCGATAATATGGCAAATAAATCTACTGACAGATTGATCCATTAAAACTATCAGGTTCCTTATACTGATAGCTGACAAGCTGACAGATAGAGCATCCAGTTTATTTGGTTCTGTGACCCCAAAAAGGCAATTCCCTGCCAGTCTGCAAGAATCAGGAAATGACAGCATGGCATTTTGAAATCCATGCACTGCGACCTCCATCTGAAAATCTATCACTCCACCGAGCTTTGCACTGCAGCAAGACAGCCATGAGTCAGATAGTGGGGTCACTGTCTTAAATAACCAGATCCATGCATTTCAATGGTTACTAACAGACTAGCTGTATTTTTGTTACTCCTGGTGCATCTGAAAATAAAACGTGTGAGAAATTTCATGTTATCATTGCAGAAGGATGAATTTTGCTGTCGTATGCCCTTGAATTGGATTTTTCCGAACAGTAAACAACAGGAGTTTGCCCATTATGGCACTTGAAGATCAGACCCAATGTAAAAGGTAGAACATTCTTTAGCTCCATCCACAAAAGGAGCGGCCGGCAGCAGAAAAGGTTACACTCTGTGGTACTAGCGCCACCACTCTGAGGGCTGCACCTACCCACTTCAGCTCTCTATAAAAACTCCACTACTTTCATTGCTCCAAGGATATGATTATTCTCGGGTGTTCTCAAGCTATCAAGATCGGCTGAATACAGATAAAGTATAGTCCTCAATGATGCAAGATAATTGGATGGCTGAAATCTTCATTTTTTTGGCAAAGTGTGAGTTATATTGAATTCTTCTGGAGCGATTCCTGCCTTTCTGCCATGTCTCACCAAATGCCTCATTAACGTCTCATTAACTTCTAACCCATCCCATGGTGTCTGTCACATCAGATTCTGTCGCCACTTTACCACATGTCACTCCAAGAACAACACACCCAGCCAGTGATATCACTGAAAGGCCAGCATTCCTTGCATCTGCCTATCTTTAAAAGGTTGCTGTGCACCGGATAAGCCACGATATTCTGAAAGTGCCTTGCTCGGCTAAGAACGTTTCTCAAAGATTTTGGACAAGGACAAGACGGCACAGCAAGTCTCCTTCAGGGTCTTGTCGGTACTGGTCAAGGGGGTGGGCAAAGAAGCGATGTCCTAACACTCGAGGACCAGCAGAGGTAGAGTTTCAACAACCGGGTACAACTCTTTCATGTTTGAATGTACATTTTCACTGCATCAAACCTAACGGCACATTTTGCTTGTATTTGGCACAAAAGGGATGACATGCTAACCAGTTAAACATGCTTATGGTTCAAGATTTGACTTAGAGTGGAATCGGTAGCCATGAAATTCTCTCAACTCGTTTTCACCTCATGTTCCTTCTCCCTGGAGATGATACATTCTCTCTGTTGTTTACTGATAAATTAATGACTGCCTGCTGGAAAATAGTCATATTAGCTGCACTATTTTTGCAAAGTTAAACTCAACATTAATTGGCTTAGTTTATGACTCTTTATGAAGGTCAACAGGTTAGGCCTGGTAGAAAAGAATCTCTTAAAAAATGTGAGTTCTGTTTATCCAAACTAACTATCTACATAAATGGAGATCAGAGAGAAATTTACAAGTAACTGCGTCAGGTATCATGTGAAGAAATGGTCCAAGATGTAACCTAATACCAGTCACCACAAAACATGTATGTGATCAGTTAGAAACAATGACTGTTCCAACGCATGGTCAAATATGATGACATCCATCTCAATGGGTCGAGTCTGCAAAATTTCTTGCAGATCATTCTTATTGAGCTCACAAGTGTGTGATCTTTTGCAGTTAAATCCTAACTCACAACAATATGTAAACAAACTGACAAGCTCTGTGGACAAGAGAAATAAATCAACATGGATGGCATTCTGAATTACTTCACCTTCAGCAAAATTGAATGATAGTCTTCTGCATGTCACAAGGAATATTCATGAGATGTGACTTTCCTACGTAATTAATTCAGGACAGCTTCACCACTCATACTGTAAATATTGGTGAACGTTCAGAATTTGCACAGCAATGATTAAATGTACTACTCAGGCAATTCTCATGCCTGCATTATAAGTTTTCCATTCATTTCCAAATGCTTACAAGTAAAATTGCAATTAACTCACTGTGGTAAATGTTCTGATAACTTTTGTTATGACAGTTCTGGGTCAAAACTATCACAAGTGGTAATGGATGAAATTCCATAAACAAAGTTCCATGACACAGAAATGATATCCTGTGGGAAATCACCAAAATTTCAATAGCACCTCCCAATCACGTGGTCTCACCAATTTGGGAGGGAAAGTTTCCTTTCCAGTCACCCAACTTCCTGACTTCAAACTGTGTTGCCATTTCATCATTGGCACTGCATAAAAGTCATGAAATTCCTTCTCTGACAGCACTGTGGGAGGACATACACCACATGAGCCATAGAAATTGAAGAAGATAGGTCACCATCACTTTTTGGAGAGCAATAATGGATGGACAATAAATCTTGGCCTGAACAATGGCACTCCTATCCCATACATCCCTCTGACTGACTCTATAAGTGAACGCTTTTTTTTACACTGGATCTGTGCCGGTTCTTCCATTCTGTTCAACCCTTCTTCCATTTTACTTTCTACCACCTTGTCAGCATATCCACCTAATTACTTAATGGGAATAGTGAATTGAAAAAAAATGGTCCTGTCTGTCAACAAAACACACAACTTCTTTTTCACATTCTGAAGCAAACCTCAATGTTACAGCATTAAAATTAGCAATTTGCATGGAACATAGCATATTCCACTGCTATATACAACTGTAAACACTTCCCTGGATTAAAATTCTGGGATTTTTATAGGATTGCATTGGAAAGCTTTGCATTTTTAATCAAAACCCCATTTTGAGTTGATTGAATTCTGCTCAATACTATAAAATATCCTGTGAAGAAGTCATCATAATTTGTAAAAAGTGAGTGAATGCTGACCTTAACTAACAACCAATCACCTCAGTGTGGTAAAATATATACACTCATTTGAAAATTTCTTCCAAAGTCTGACAGTTAACTTTTTTACAACTAACACTAGTTTATGTCCCAGCTAGAATTCGGGAATAAGAATTGTGCAAAGCACAAAGCTCTGTGTTAACCAGGAGATGAGAGGTGATGGATTGATGTCTGCAGGCCCAGACAATCTAAGGCTCAGAGATAGTGGGAACTGCAGATGCTGGAGAATCTGAGGTAAGAAGGTGTAGAGCTGGATGAACACAGCGGGCCAAGCAGCATCAGAGGAGCAGGAAGGTTGACATTTTGGGCCTAGACCCGAAACGTCAGCCTTCCTGCTCCTCTGATGCTGCTTGGCCTGCTGTGTTCATCCAGCGCTACACCTTGTGATCTAAGGCTCATCCTGGGTTTCAATTAGTTCAAATGCACCATTTGCTGGGCTCCTTTGAGACCGGTCAAAGACTTCACAGTGGTTTTTTTGCCTGTGCGGTGATTCATGTTCTGCTGCAACTGTCCAACAGATTTGATAGCTATAGTCACACTCTACTTGCAAGAGGGAACCCACTTCATGGTTCCTTCTCACAATTTATTTCACAGAAGGCAGGGTTCCTATGTAAGAGTTGATAGGCAAGAGTGAATTGAAACTGGAGATCTAAATCACAAATGCCATAAAGGAAACAATAAAGTTCAAAATAATGCAGGAAATTACAGCTGTTTGCATGTTACAGTTCAAAAGAAAGATTAGAATTTACCCCATCTCCACATGTTGTGCCTCAGTATTGTATGTTATGGATTCAAGTAATTTTATGTTTACTGTTACATTTTGTCAGGCTATGGAAGAATGCTGTTTGGCCCATTGACTACTTCTAAACTATATACCATGATGTCACGTAGATAGAAATGAAAATAGTATTGATGTCTCTGTCTAACTCTTTTCTACTCTCTAATTCTGTCAGTTCCTCCGTACCATCATCCAGTTTATGTTCCAGTCTTTCATCTGTCTTTGTCAATGTATGTTGGAAATGACTTTCCCTACTATTTTCCATTTTTCACATTGTCTTCTCCACTAATGAGAAAACCACTCTTTATACATTAAACAAATATAATGCATCACACTACTGAATTTGACATGTTTAAAGTACTATTTTTTTTTGTTTATTCCTTCAGCTCTAGTATTGTGAGGTAATATACAGTAGTATATTACCTCACAATACTAGAGCTGAAGGAATAAACATCATGGTATATAGTTTAGAAGTGGTCAATGGGCCAAACAGCATTCTTCCATAGCCTTACAACTCTATGACAAAGTGGAACAGTAAACATAAAATTACTTGAATCTGTAACATGCAGCAGTATACTACCTCACCGAATCAAGAATGGCTGCTCCAAAAGAGTATAAACTCGGAGTTACTTCAGTGAAGATGCGTGAAGAAATTACAAACTTCGAAACTTTTTTGTAAAAATTTTGTAAATTCTGTAAAAAAATTTAAGATGGCTGCCAAAACTGTCATGTGACCTTTCCAAATTCAACACAGACTATCAAGCATCTGAAGAGTTCCAACTTTAATTATAAAGGGCAGGGGTCTCCCCATCAAATGAGCATATCTAAACAGCACTCCTTTATCGAATTTCACACACGTCATTTTGAAAGCTCACTTCAAAACTGAGAGACAATGGGCTCCTAGACTCTTGAGACATTGGAAAGTTAACAAGACTGCTTATCCACATGTTTAGTGTGAAAGACTAACTTTTACCTCCAAATGAGTATTGATAGCTTTTCACCAAATTGCTGAAACTGGTTCTCCGATGCTGAGAGTGTACCATCTAACTTGTACCATCCAACAATGGAACAACTGATACCTTTACCTTTTGAGTTCCATGTGGCATAATAAACTTTTTAGAAGCCTCAAGCCTGATTCCAAAGCTCTGAGTAAACCACCTGATACAACAGGCATGAGTGTCTGTCTACATGACTTGCCCAAGAGTCTTCAGTACAAAGGAATCCCCTGCAGTTGACCCACATCTGACCTTAGCCATTTGAGCTTACTCAAACTATTATTCCACAGTGGGAAAAAGTTCCCTTTTTTACTTCAATCTCAGGAATACATGAACCATTAACCAATATGGAGCTGGAGAAACACAGCAGGTTAGGCAGCCTCAGAGGAGCGGGAAAGTTGACGTTTGAGGTCGGGACCTTTCTTCAGAAACGTCAACTTTCCTGCTCCTCTCGTGCTGCCTGGCCTGCTACGCATCTCCAGCTCTATACTGCGCTATTTCTGACTACAGCATCTGCATTTCTTGCTATCTCTGAACAATTAACTATTTGTTGATTTATTACTTCTATCAGTCTTCTATTTTATCCTGCTTGAGTGAATGATATGTGATTGACATAGCATTTAGATATTTTTGGGCAGGAGGATTGAGTGTAAGAATAAATAGTCCTCTTGGTTTAAACTCACTAAGTCCACTGCTAGTGATCTTCAAGGTGGCTACACACTAATAGGGTTTAGAAACACATGCATCAGTCTTTTTCAAACTAAACTACATTGATTATGAGCAGAGGGGAAGGGAATTACTAGTTTCAGATTATCTCTCTTTCCCTGTCCATAACATTAACTTGACCATAAATTAAATTCCTTCATATTTATCGCCTCATTGTCATATGAATTTCCTACAAATTGTCGTTGCTGATTTGCGGTTGTGATCTCAAAGATGGCACATTTGTATAAATTTGTTTTTACAACCTTTTTTTGTTCATTTTTCTGCTTTTGAAATCTTTGCCATATTTTCTGGAAGTGTCTAGTATAGATATAGATCATGCTGCAGTTCACTCTTTGTTTGATTATTTGATTAGACGTTTGAAATTCATTAAATCGACTGAAGATTCTATCGAACTGCACCCATTATGCACATACTTCATTCAATGAAAGTTTAAACTTTTTCGGTTGCACAATAGAAAATATTGGCATTTAAACCTAAATCTACCTTAATGGCACTTTGACATTTTGACAAAATCCATACAAGTTACTCTAGTTAAAAGCGAGTCACTTAAGAGCAATTTGTTCTGTGTACCATCGTTTCAACCAACTAATAATAGGATTGAGTGAGTTGCATTCAGCAAATAGGCTCAGGTAAGGGGCAAATAACTGGAATAAAAGACACACAATAATGTTTATAATTTGGATCTACCATCCCTATTGGAAAGTCACTGGCCTTTGATCTTCTTCTACTTTCACAAACAGGAAATGAACACAGCTGTGGGCCCTCAAGTCTGTTATGAGTCCACTGGGATTTAGTAGTGGTTCTGGTGTTTTCCCTCATTCGTGTGGTTTTCCAGTGCCTCCTGAAGGTTGCCTAGTGAACCCTGTTTGGCAGTGAACTCTTCTGGATGGAAATCAGGGTGAACCCCCTCCCATGCCCTTACATCTGACCCATTCAATGCCCCTCACTGGTAAATCTATAATCCCCAGCTTAACTACACTTCTTTCTCCAGGGATACCATCCCAATCTTTGGTGAAACCCTTACTGTATTACTGGCAGAAGCCATTGCTTTCGGTGGTCCTGCCAGCGATGAACAACCTCTGATTGTTGGGTTTTCTGCCGCTGAGTCCTAAAACTCAGGGAACATCCATTGCTGGCCAGATAAGTGCCTGAAGGGCATTTCATTTGATTGAGGTGAAACAAAATGGGTGTCCATTATGGGATCCACATCAGGAAGATTAAATCCAGCCCATAAGTGTGAAGCAGACATAGTCAGGAGAGAGAAATACACGGGAATGAAAAAAGAGACAAGGAACAAGTGGCAGTCACCCTGGAGCAAAACAATTACAAGGAATCTGACATTGATACATGACTGAATACATCTGTGCAGCCTCAGTCTAATACCTGGTGCTGCGAACAGATATTGAAAACATGTTGGATATTCTCAAATTCAGCACATAGTCAACAAATGAACACTGAAATAAGTGCAGGATGGAAAGATCCACTGATGGGAATTGAAAACCTGGGTAACTGTACAACCATTTTAGGATTATGCGACCTCTCTCATATTATACTTGAATATTGTCACAAAGTCATGCTTAAATTAAATAATTAAAATTTTAATATTTGCTTGCTGGAAACATAAAGTGAGCCTTTTTTTCAAATAAAGCAGACTCCTAAGCTCACAGACTAAATGGACTTAAACTCAAAACTCAAGATGGTGAACTTCAATTTGCCTTACTATACATTCTACATTCCAACATCATTCAGAATGAGTGGGCAAAACCTACAACAGAATATGACCTAATGAGGAGTGGAGGAGGCTGGTAGAATTCAAACAGTTAAAAGGCATCTGCATGGATACATGAATAGGAAGGGTTTTGAAGGATATGGGCCAAATGGTGGCAAATGGGACTAGATTTATTAAGGTTATCTGGTCAGCATAAACAAGTTGGACTGAAGGGTCTGTTTTGGCACTGTACATCTCTACGACTCTATGAATGTGAAGATCCCCATGTCTCTTGTCCTTTTGAAAAGATCTTTGGCAACCATCAATAATTTTCAACTGTTGAAGATGGACCATTGAAGGCTAATTTCCTGAACAATGGCAACTGGAGAAAGCAATCACATAAAACACACAAAGGGGTTGACTTGGTAAACACATTCTTTATTCTCCAAACAGTATAAGCAACTGAAAAGCTGCAAAGAGATCCTTTCTTCCTGACTGTCCAGCTTCCAAGCTTAGACTGTTTTTGTTTGACTTTCTCTCATAAGAGAAAGATTTTGAAGAACAAACTCAACTCCATGGCTGTCTTTCCAGTAGAACAGAAATCATACAGCGGTAATTTTAAGCTCAGAGATAGTAGGAACTGCAGATGCTGGAGAATCTGAGATAACAAGTTGTAGAGCTGGGTGAACACAGCAGACCAGGCAGCATCAGGGGAGCAGGAAGTCTGATGTTTCGGGTCTGGGCCCTTTTTCAGAAAATGTTTTAAGCTGTCTTGGCACTGAAAGCAGAAGACCACCAAGTAAAAGTAGCACGATGAACCAACTGTTCCTGAAACCAGCTGAGTCTTTGAACTAGAGGCTGAATTTTTGATCAATCTGTCATTCATTGTGTGTGTGTGTATGTGTGCGAGTGCATGTGTGCATGTGTGTGTATGTGCGCATGTGTGTGTGTGTGTGTGTGTGTGTGTGTGTGTGTGTGCGCGCGCGCGCGCGCGTGTGCGTGTATGTGTATGTATGCCTGTCTGTGTCTGTGTGTGTGGTGTTAAGTGTAATAAAACTAACCTCTTTCTTTGTTAAATGCAATAAAATCTGCCCTGTTGGTTGTCCTATCACACAGCATAAAGAGTCAAGTACTCACTGACTTAGCAATTATATCTGTTTCAACCACAAAACCTGTTGTGGGCAAACAATGGGAGAGCAAAAAGGGAACGACTTGACTCCTCCAGACATAACAGATTCCTTGATATCTCAATTAACTTCACTTGCAAAATGAAGGCAAAAATAGTAATTTAATAGAAGCATAAGAGTTGGCCATATAAATCCAAAATTATGGCCTGCTGTCCGCCTCAATGCCATCCTGGTTTTCTCATTTATCCAGGGGAGGAAGTTGCAATTTTAATACAAAACAAGAAAAAGTTTGTATTTTAACTAATTACTGGCTCTCTAATGAGCCTTCAAAGCTTTGAATTTCTGAAAATATGATTTCATCAGTGAATCATTAATATTAGACAAATGCAGTCATTCTTATGTCATTCATTAAGAGACAAATTATTGCCCTCCTCATTCCTCTCCCTCTGTTACCTGACATCAATGAAAAAGATAAATGGTTAGAGTGGAATACAGATGGCTGATGCACTCTATCTCACTCTGCAGAGACAAATTTCACCCCCAACACGTTTTAATCAGCTTAAACCGTTCTCACATTGGAAATTTCAGGTTTCCATGCATCCTAAAACACACTTGCAGATAAACACAAACATTTGCCTGTCAATTGGTACAGGAATCATTGCTCTGCTCTTACCTCCATCACCTGGAGGAGCACCAAATGTACCTGCAAAAAAACGTGCCAACCAGGTGAAGTTACCACACAGGACTACATGCATGATAAACAGAGTTAACACTTCCGACCTTAATACGTACCTTAGCCTAAACATGGACGAAAGGAGCTATTTTCAAAAATGAGGTGAAAGCGTCAAAACAGAACTCGACTAAAAGAACCACAATAAAACTGAAATTATTGGGAATCATGAGGAAAACTTTCCACTGCCTTTTTTGGTTATGGAATTTTTTTATTAAACAATGAAGAATTAAAGCAGTTTCATGAATTAGAATAGCTTGGAAATGGGAAGAGATATGTGACAGAATTGGAATTTCTTGTAGTCTCAGTGGCAAAACTAAGAGGTAGGTACACAATTGATTCAGAAGCCTGAATAAATACAAGTAGCAACTCTATGATCAGTTGCCAGGCAAAGAGTGCTAGAAGAGATAGTAAGAACTGCCAATGCTGGAGCCAGAGATAACACAGTATGGAGCTGGAAGAACACAGCAGGCCAGGCAGCATCAGAGGACTAGGAAAGCTAATGTTTTGGGTCAGGACCCTTCTTTAGAAACGTGCTGTGTTGCACCTTAGATCTCACTGAGGAGCAGAAAAGTTGAGGCAATCTTGGAGGCCTTGAAGATGCAGTTTGAACTCTTGATTAAGAAATGGGGAAGCGACGGCCTAATGGTATTATTGCTGGACTGTTAATCCAAAGAGCGTTCTGAGGAGCCAGGTTCAAATCCTGCTGCGGCAGATTGTGGAAATTGAATTCAATAAAAGTATCTGGAATTAAGAATCTAATGATGACTACGTGTCAATTATTGGAAAAACCCATCTGGTTCACTAATGTCCTTTAGGGAAGGAAACTGCTATCCTTACCTGGTCTGGCCTACATGTGATCCCAGACACACAGCAATGTGTTTCACTGTCAGCTGCCCTCTGGGCAATTAGGGATGGGCAATAAATGCTGCCTGGCCAGAGATGCCCTCATCCCGTGAATGAATATAAAAAATATTTAGCAGAAGATACAGCAAAAAAAATCAAAGTCAGGGTATAGGGTGCAAATATTGCAGTGGGCATCATGCTGAGAAAGCATGTCCAATTGTGGAAAGTGCTGTAACTTCAAGAAGATGGGTCACTTTGTTCACAGGGTGTGTAGCTAAATCAGACACATACTACTAGGGAGATGTCAAACCATGACCCAAAGAATCGCTCTACACCATAGAAACTGGTATTGTCAAGTCTGAAAGCAACAAATGGCTTGTGAATGATGACTGCTAGAAGGAGAAAATCAAGCAAAACAGAAGAGCCAGATGGCATCAGCTTCATCACTCTGCAGACACAAACATAAAGCCCTCAAAGACAAGGCTGAGGCTGTATGATGGAATAACACTGATTCCAAGAGGACAATTGAAGATGAGAATTCAAAGCAAGCAGAAAAATAAAGATCTGGAGTTGCAGATAGAAAACATTTAGCAAAATCCATTCATCTCAGCTGAAGGAAATCTAAAGTTTGAGCTGGTAACCCTGCATGGAACAAAGGAGATCTACACTATTTCACAACATATTATCTCATTCACTGCTGAACAGACCCTAGAAACTTACAAAGACATTTTTATAGGTCTTGGGTGCCTTCCTGGAAAATACTACCTTGAAGTAGCTAAGGGTGGAAGATCAACTCAGCATTAGCTGGGCAAAGTTCCAGCTGCCCTCAAGATCAGCTTGAAAGACAAGATAGAAGGGCTGGAAAAGAACGGAGAAATCAAAAAGGTGACAGTTCTTATGGACTGCATGAACAGCACAGTTGCAGTGAAAAACTTGGAAAGCCAAGGGTATGCATAAGTACAAAGGCTCTCAATAGAACTTTGAAGAGATCTCACAACCCCATGCTGACCATAGAAAAAAATTGTGCCACAACTTGCCAAGACAAAGGTCTTTACTGTCCTTAATACTAAAGAATGGTTATTGACAAGTGAAGTTGAATAAGCACAGTAATTTTCTTATTACATTCTGGACACCATTTGGGGGAGACAGATAGCTGTGCATGTAAATTTAACATTTCCTGAAAACATTTCCTATAAATCATCCTGAAATGGAAGTGATTTAGGTCTGCTAGTCTATGGATTCTAAGGGACCCTATGACTTTTCTTGTTTGGACTATCGACTGGGATGTAGGTCAGGCACTGCGATACAGCTAAAATACAAGGAATGTTTTGAAACTTAATTCAAATGGACAGTTGTGGAATGTTTATAACTAAATCACAACTGAAACTAAAAAAGTGTGGGCAAAGCTTTCCCAGTCACAAATTAAAGGTTTTATCCAATCCACTGTAGTTCAGAGTGACTTTGCTCACATAATCTTCTGCTCATCAATTTGAGTTAAGTCTGATTTCAGTCAGCCCAGGGTGTGGGACGCCAACTGCTTAGCATAGCCACAGAGGCCGCACAAATCTGAAAGCCCAGGCCTCGGGCCTCACCTAAATAATATGGGTGGGTTGCTGACACCATTCAAATGTCCACGGGAAATTCCTCCTTTTGCAACAGTAGATTTCAGGTCATTTGCCTTAGCACTGGCAAGAGGTGGGAACGAGGTGTTTCTGCTTGTTTCTAACTGACAACAAGAAATGTTGTGGTGCAACACAGGAGGTATTTTTTAAAAATGCATCTTTAATTGGTGAACCTTGCATAGGCCACAGTGTTTGCTGAAATTGATGTGGTTTGCTTATCCAGGCCACCTCCGTCTCTTTATACCCAGTGACAGAATGGTGCTAACAAAAGACATGAAATGGGTCAAATGTACACTTACTTAGCAATGGAATGGTAAGCTAAAAAACAAGGGAGAAGAAAAGTACAACAAAATAGAGCAGAATTTTGCCCCTTGGATCAGGACGCTGACCTTAGGGCCAAATGGGTGTCAAATGCATATGCTTCCGTCAGCTGGCATTTTCCCCAAACTGGCCACTAAGTGGCAAGACATTAGCTTCCAGTTAGCACACCAGACAGGCTGCAGGGCACACAGGAGGATCTCTAACTCGAAAGGACATGACTCCTGCAGATCAAGTGAGAGAGATTGAGAGAAAGGGAGCCTCTGTAATGAAGTGCCTTCTCGCGATCGTTTCATTTGTTAACTTTGGAACTGGAGTCAGCACCTGGCAGACGCAGATCCAACTACAGGACAGTCTGTAGTCACCCCCAGCTTTAGCCTAGCAGATAGATCAGGCCTGAAGAACGACTCAGCCAGCTGGCTCCCTTATACATCATTGGGAGGTTGTGACCAGAGCAGTGACAGGGTCTCCCTGGCACCCCTGACTGGCCCCTAGGCTGACTGGAGAGTTCCCGTCTTTCAGCCTCTATTAGCTTATCTTTAGGGAGCACTTACTCACCAGAATTGGCTAACAACATGATCCAGTGGTAGAATGGTTCCACGTTAGCTTACAACATGAATTCTCACACTCACGTGCCTTTGAGCATGCTTCTAACATGGAGCTAAGAATCCTGCCTGGGGTGGGGACCACCACGTTACAACACTACAAATGTACTCCACATTCAAAATATAAACTGGCAAAAATGACAAAACATGAAGTACAGGGCAGAGTCAAAGCCCAGCACAAGGAGGAAAAAGGCTGTCATCGCAATTCTTTCAAAATCTGTTGTATCAAAAAAAAAGACACAATGAACTTTTTAAAAGAATGGCTTTTGTATCAGTTTCAAGTTAGACAACTTCTTAAATTCAATTAGCTTCATCTATCAAATCCAAGGCAGGCAGAGGGTGGATACGCCGGTGGATTAATACAGGCTCCAATGTTCTTGAAGCCGTGCATTAATGACGTCCCTTAGGTTTATAAAGCTGGAAAATCCTCATGTACAATATGTGGATGACATGATTACATTAAACATCAAAATCTATTTTGGATTTTTCAGCAGTTTTAACTTCAGAAACAAGAAGAGTTTCTGACATTTTTTTGGGAGCCATCTGTATCATCATGAAAGGTAAAAAGTGGTCTCATTTTCATTATGTGGAACAATTCTATGTCCTTTAGTATTTAAACACTGGCATCTCATACACCACAAGCAATTTATTTACGTTGATTGCTGCTTCACATTGTTTTAAGTTAATTAAAGTATTAGTAAACAGAAAAGCAATGGTTTTCTACTGAAACAAATTAAGCCTTATCTAAGCAATCAAAACTGAGCTAATTTGAAATCCTGGATCCAACTCTCAAGTGTCCTAACAGAAAATTTCAGAGGTTAAATGAAATCTTTTGGGATCCAGCTCTATTTTTACTCTTCTGAAGTCAATTTGCTCAGTTCAGCATCGAAGGATTCACTCTTCAGAGTGTTAGCTCAAAATCTGAAATAAATCAGAATTTGTAAATGCTTCACATGTCTTGATCATTCTCACATACTCTTTTTAATCTTGAGGAATTTAGACAGCTGTTAGAAAGATGTTGAACTGCAATAAAACATTATTTTGGAAAGCTTGACTTTTCAATAACCATGTTACTTCTAAACTGTTAAACTGAACACATTTTAAACAGTGATGTGAGTTGATGCTGAAGTCAATGGAATTGAGAACCAGGTGAGTTATATAACAGGTAGCTGAACACAAATGTCCCCCTTTATGCTACCACTCGGTCACAATTGCCTCCTCAGGATTCCAACTCAATCCAAATATACATGGGACAAATGTGTTCTCCTCACTGCCATCAAGCCTGCTCCAAAGTATCTGGCTTTCTTGATTTTATTTTTAGCAGAGGTGATTTATATTCTGGAATTAACACCTACACTAAATCTATCTCCCTTTTTGACAACCATTATCAGAAGGGCAACATGGTGACTCAGCAGTTCGCACTACTGCCTCACAGCACCTGGAACCCACGTTCAATCCCAGCCTTGGGTGACTGTCTATGTGGAGTTTGCATGTTCTCAGGTATCTTTCCCTGGTCCAAAGATGTGCAGGTTATGTGAATTGGCCATGCTAACCGGCCTGTAGTCACCATGAATGTTTAAGTTAAGTGGATTATGGGAGATGCAGGGATAGGGTAGGATATGTTTCAGAGGGTTAGTGTGGCTGAATAGCCTGTATTCACACTGTTGGGATTCTATAATTATTACTCCCTTCATCCTGTGACCTACCCTTTCTGTTCCATACGCTCCTTCCCACATTTTTCTACAGCATAAAGTCCATTATAGTTCCACCTCACTGCTTGGTCCCAAGGAAAAGTCATACTAGATTCAAAATGTGAACTTTGTTCCTCTCTCCACAGATGGGTTTCTCCAGCATGCTCCACTTTTATTCCATGAGGCTTCGTTTGGAATAAAACACATCCAAATACAGCTATGTTTTTCAAACAGGGTGTGAGGAAGCTTAAAAGCAAGCGAAAAATTATGGACAAACTGCACCAGCTTCCCTCAGCATTCTTGGATATATGTCTTGGGAATGTTTCACTTTGTATTCCACCAAAAGTTTTCAGAACAAATTTATTAACCGCTTGGTTTGTTTCAAATCATTTCAGATTTAAGATAAGAGAGTGTATTTAAAAGCTGGTACAATGTGTACAAAAAAAAAGACATTCTTTCCCTACACAATAGCATTTTTCATTCCATTTCAAAAGATTTCCTTTTAAGATAGGGTTGACCACAATAGCTAGATGCGTTTTGAGCACCAGCGTGCTAAACTGAATTTAGGGGAGTTTCTCCAGTTATATTTCTGCAGGTTTTTAATCTTCACTTTCTGCAGCAGTTGTTGAGCTCTCTTCCTCACCCTGCCCACATTATGCAGAAACTGATATGTGCCTAACTTCTGATAGACAAGGGAGTATGTGACCACCCACCAACTGCTGTGTGCATTTGAGACTGTGGGAACTAGAGGAAACCGTCTCGATCCAAACCGCCATCCTTATATTCAACTTTGGCCTAGGGTGATCTGATTCGTAGCCAGTGTACACTGTAAGGCAAAAAGTGTAGACGCCCATTTCACTTTCCACCCTTTATTATCTCCTCCCTGTCAGCTCCCTTCATTCCCCTTCTCCTTGCTCACCATTCCCTTTAACTGTCCCCACCTTTCTCTCTTCTCCCTCTCCCCTATGTCACCCAACACCCTTCAGTTACTCTTTCTTCCTTTGTGCTCCATTTTCGTCACTGTCTTTCAATCCCCATCTTGTACTCCTTTATTGTCATCTTCATCTTTACCGCTATTTGAATCATAATTCACAGTAAATGCAGGTGACCTACATAGCCGTTAAACCCAAGAGAAGGCGGCCATGGAAATTAAAGAGATTAAACAGCAGCTGCTTTAAGCAAACACAGTTGCAAACAAAAGCTTCAGGCATACTGCAAGATGATCTTTGGGACTTTCTTTTAAAGCTGATCGGTATGTAATACATTGAATACCGTCTGTTCAAACTGGGTTTTGTTGCTTTAATATTAACTGCATTTTAACAGCCTACGGAATGTGAAAATCCAGCTTCACTGATACCTTGTAGAACGATAGCATGTGTATTTGTACTGTGTGGACGGCTCCCAGCCCTAGGCTTTAGAACATGATTTCCTTCCTCCAGCTTTCACTGTTATCTGACATCCTCACATGCGCTGCCTTCCCTTCAGAACCTGATGGGATGATTCCTAATCTTTGATCAAACAGCATTTTTTCCCCCAGATGCCCACTCATTTTAAAAAGCAAAGAAAATTTTCACTTTAATTCCTAGAGACTCCTGGGCAATTTGGAGGCTTGGCAATTCTTGGAATTGGAGTTGAATTGATTGTTTGCACAGGTTGCTGCAGTTTGTGATTCAGTCAGGAATGCAAAAATACTCGAGGGTGATGGAGAAGAACTGTAGCAATTTTATTCTTTTCTGTCTATTTCTGAAAATGTATTCTTATAGACGTGTGATCTAATCACCCCCTGATATATGTCTTGGGCTACTCTCAGTCACGACATAGAGAGTGTGGTTGGTTAAAGTAAAACTTGAAGAGACAGGCAGTCATACTTTTAGGCCAAGTATATTCTCAACTAAAATGACAATGGGAGGTCTGTGTGGTGTTGGGGCGGACAGCAAGTTTAACCATTGGACTGCTGTCATAGACTTTCCTTTTTCCACTTACAGGGATGTTGGTGATTGAAGGGGGTGTTGTATTTTCAAAACGTAGCCTGTGTTGTATACTCAGAGATAACAAGGACTGCAGATGCTGGTGTCAGAGATAACACAGTTTGGAGCTGAAAGAACACAACAGGCCAGGCAGCATCAAAGGAGCAGGAAAGCTGACGTTTCGGAACTTTCTGAAGAAGGGTCCCGAACCAAAGCATCAACTTTCCTGCTCTTCTGATGCTGCCTGGCCTACTCTGTTCTTCCAGCTCCACACTGTGTTATCAGCATTGTACACTGTAAGGCAAAAAGGCAGTTGAATTAAGTGTAGATGTCCATTCCATTTTTCACCCTGTCAGCTTCCTCCATTCGCCTTCTCTCTGTTAGCCATTCCCTTTAACTGCCCCCTCCTTCTCTCTTCTCCCTCTCTTCTATGCCACCCAAGATTCTTTGATTACCCTTTCCTCCTTTGTGCTCTCTCTTTTTCATCACTGTCTCTCAATCTCAATTTTCCACTCCTTTAATGTTGTCTTCCCTGGTCTGATGTTTCTTGACCACCTCCTCTTCTCACTCCCTTCACTCTATTGTGTTCTTCAGCACCATCATCCCCACAGCCCCCCATTGTTCTATGGATAATGGTTCTGAAAGGGTTAATGTTGGACACCGTATCAAGTTCCAGCCAGTCTGATGATATCGTTAGGATGGGGTGGGGAAAGGCAGCACATCTAATGATAATCATGAAATACAAACCCACCATCTCTGCTGTTTGTAACAAAATCTATCTTACTAAAGTAACTTGTACCTGATTGCAAGCATGCAATAAATTACATTTTAAGACAAGAGCCTCCTCTTGCCAGACTACCTAATGGCTTCCCTCTACCACTTTAGACCAAGTAGACTGAGTTAGACAAGGGGATGGTAACAGCAATACACCCAAACACCTTTCTTTTTCTCCTTTCTCTCTATGCTTTCTTTTTGCCTCCGCCCCAACTGAGAGAGATTTCATGATCTATAGAACCAAATGGAGAGATAAAGGTTAAAATGTTCAGTCTTTTAACAGGCATATTGGTATTTATTATGGCCAAAAATCAAGTTGGCACAAAGGAGATTTTAATGATTAATTTTGACCGCAGTCAGAAAACTGAGTACAAGATGCAAAATACTTAATTATGGAGTTATGAGATTAACTTAATCAATCTCAGATCTTTATTATTGTGGATGGCCGTTGCTGTGACTTAATGGTGCTCAATATGAATACTTATATTTATGGAGTCCCTTAACACATCAAAGTGCTTTGCAGATAATTAGTTTGTTTAGAAGTCCAAAACAAGTGTTCAGTATAATGTTTGGTCTAATGCAACGTAATAGAACATCATGCAATAGCAATATTGTGAGTGCCATTAGCTCTCACATAACACAAGTTGTAAACAGTCACAGCGGTAATTACAATCTACAGCATGATAGAGCTCAAAATACATTACATATTCCAATGTTAACTGGCCCTATGAGTCCTGCATTGGGTGTTCTTACATTGAATTGTTACTGTTGCAGGGTTTTGTCAAAGGTGTGTTACTGTATATTTTAACAGAAAGTACATTGGCACTGCGTTCATGCTGAACTCAGATTGAAATTAGCAGAATAACACCAGTCAGGCAATGGCAAGAACAGCTTGTGTATTCATGTGGCAAACAAAAATGGCAGAAGGAGAGTAGTGTGAAACTGCTCCCAAGTTGGAGGTTTCCATGTGATTTTCCTCGGTCTTTTAGAGCAGAAAAAAACATTACTTCTGGAACGCTTACGGTCCAAATAAATTAATACGTAAATTAGAATACGGAGGAAGGAGAGATTGGAAGACAGAGTTTGGAAGAGGCCTGTTCTATATGGCTTTCCAGGATTCTGCAGAGAGATTGTCTTTTTAGTGGATGGGACTCAGGAGATTGAGATTTTTCAAGTGTTTGTCACAGTCTCATTAGTAGTGATGAAATACCAACAGGGAGCATGGTTCCTGGATGTGTAATTTTTTCAGGCTGAATCCAGGAGTCAGAGAGTTTGGTATTCCTTTACTCAGAACAAGAGGAAAGAGCACCTCCTGATAGAGGATGTCAGGGGGGCGCCTGCTTTCGGTTCCTGTGACCTAAGCTAAGTATTAGATTTTAACAATTTAAATCTTAATTTTTTTTTCTGTTTTGCATACTTAAAATTAAAATCTGCAGGTAAGGGAAGGGTAATTTTTTTTTAATTTAGAGCTTCTTCTGTTAGGCCACATATGTAAAATATAGGTTAAGTTCTCCCAGGGAAAAATGCCAGCAGTAACAGTCTGTAAATACACCGGCCAAGTCCTGAATTTCAACAGTAACCACCTGAACACCCACAAATGAAGTTGCGTAAAAACCATTTAAATGAGTGACAACACATGACAGCAACCCAGAACTACACCAAAAAGAAGAAGAATACCTCTACCAAGTATTTAAGGACCACAGATACCCAACAATACTGCATGTCCCGACGCACTTGTCACATTAGTGTACATCAGGAACATATTCAAACTGACCACAAGTGTCCTAAGACCATGGGGCAATCTAGTGGCACACAAACCAACGTCAACCCCACTTCAACTGCTAACTCAAATCTTACCCTCTATGGACAGAACCAATGAGGTCTACAAGATTCAATGCAATGACTGCAACAAACATTATATTGGGCAGACAGGAAAGAAACTGGCTACAAGAGTACATGAACACCAACCAGCGACAAAAAGACACGAATGATACTCACTTGTCTCCATACACACAGACAAGGAAAACCACCAGTTTGATTAGAACATCACCAGGATACTAGGACAAGCCAAATGGATACAACCACGGGAATTTCTCGAGTCCTGGTTCTCCACCAAGAAGGCCATCAATAAGCACCTAAAATTAGACCCTATATGTACACCACTGCAAAGGGAAACCAGAAATGAAGTAATTAACTCCAACAGACCCCAAAATTTAAATACCAGGTGGAAAAATACAACAACACTTCATCGGAGGCTGCACTAATGATGCAGGGTAATGAAACGTCTACAAACTAACGAACCAGCTTGGCAAGGAAACCAACCACAGCATCCACAGGCTGTGCTACAAACCTACTTGAGAACATCGGAGTGGATTTAAGCAAAGTGTGGGTCTTTTTAGACAAGTCTATGTTAGCTAATTTTTAAACGGGAAAACATGACAGTCAGTGGAGTGATATGTTTCTCCTGTCGGATATGGAAGATCAGGGAACAGTTGGCTGTCCTTAGAGACTATATCTGCAAATTGTGTATTTGGATGCATCTCATTTCAGACCATTTGGATCGGTTGGAGTTACTGAGGAGCATACAGGAGGTACAAAGTATGACGGTTACTAGATTTAGAGAGGTGGTCACACCTCAGGTTCAGCCTGCTAGATGGGTGACTATCAGGAGAGGTAGGAAGGTTGTTCAGAAATCTCCTGTGGCTATTCCTCACTCAAATAGATAGCCATGAGAGAAAGTTCAAGATGGTGTGTTGCCTCCCTGCTGCCAGGATCAAGAACCTCTCAGAGTGGTTACAGCAGATTCTCAAAGGGGAGAGTGAAAAGTCAGAAGGCGCTGTACACATTGGTAAAAACAACATAAGAAGGGGAAGTATTGAGGCTTTGCAGAACGAATGTAGGAAGTTAGATAGGAGGTTAATAAGCAGAGCCTCAAAGGTAGTTGTTTTGGGATTACTTCTGGTGCCATATGCTTGCGAGAGTAGGAATGGGATAATAGAGCAGATAAATCAGTGGCTGAGGAGCTGGTAAGGATTCTTACGGAGGGGGAAAACATGCAGATTTTTGAATCAATGGGATCTCTTCTGGGACAGAAGAGAACTGTTGAAAAGGGGTGGGTTTCACCTGAAGTAAAGAGGGAAAAATACCTTGGCAGGGAGATTTGTCACTGTTAATTGGAATCCTGAGCAGTAGTGAGATGAGAGAGACAGACGAGGATGGTTCGGAAGTTAAAGGGAACATGTAATATTGAAAAAGGCAAGGCAACAATAAGTCAGAGAATGAGGTTAAACTGTATTTGTTTCAAGGCAACGGGTCTGATAGGTAAGGTGGATGAACTCAAAGCATGTATGGTAACATGGTCCGGGTCATCATAACTATTAGAGGAGCATGGCTGAGGGAGGGACGTGACTGGTGGCTCAATGTTCCAGGATTAAGGTGCTGTAGGAAGGATAGAAAAGAAGACAAGAGAGAAGGGGGAGTAGCATTTTTGATAAGGGCAGACATGACTGCTGTAATTAGAGAGGATATTCCAGGGAGATCATCCAATGAAGTTATATGGGTAGAACTCAGAAATAAGAAGGGGATGATCATCTTGATAGGATTGTACCATAGGCCCTCCAGCAGTCAGCCGGAAACTGAGAAAAAAATATATAGAGAGATCCTAGATTTATGTAAGAATGAAAGGGTTGTAATAGGAGGGATTTTAATTTTCCAGATATGGACTAAGACTGCTTTAATGTTAAGAGCTTGAATGAGGATGAATTTGTTAAATGTTTAAGAAAATTTTCCTCATCAATACGTAGATGTACCTACCAGAGAAGGTGCAAAACATAACCCTCTCTTGGGAAGTAAGGCAGGGCAACTAACTGAAGTGTAGTAGGGCAGTACTTTGACACCAGTGATCATAATTCTATTAGTTTTAAAACAGTTGTGAAAAACGATAAGCCTTGTGTAAAAGTTAAAGTTCTAAATTGAAGTAAGTCCAAATTTGACAGTGTGTGTATGACAGTATTTGACAGTATGAGATAGGAACTTTCAAAAGTTGATTGGGGCAGAGTGTAGACAGGTAATGGGATGACTGGCAAGTGCGAGATTTTCAGAAGTGAGATAAAAAGAGTTCAGAGGCAGTATGTTCCTGTTAGAGTGAAGGGCAAGGCTTGTAGAAGTAGGGGCCAATAGAAACATAGAGGTTCTAGTCAAGAATAAGGTGCATATGTTAGATTCACATAATACCAGAGAGCTGCAATCAAGTGAATCTCTTGAAGACTATTAGGGGATGGGGCATTCTTGGGGAAGTCAGGAGGGCAAAAAGGGGATTTGAGATCGCTTAGATAGATAACATTAAGGATAATCTAATGAGATTCTACAAGTACATTAAGAGCAAACCAGCGACTAGGCAGAGAACAGGGCCCCATAAAGATCAACAATGTTGTCTATGTATTGGAACCACAGGAGATAGGAGAGATACTAAACAGATATTTCACATCAGTATTTTCCACAGAGAAAGACATGGAGGCCAGGGAAATCGGGCACATTGGTACCGATGCCTTGAAAACAATCCACATTACAGAAAAGGTAAGTCTTTAAAAACATAAAGGTGGAAAATATTTCTGGAGCCTGATTGGATGTATCCCAGGGTGTTGTGGAAAGCTAGGTAAGAAATTGCACAGCCCCCAGCAGAGATATTTGCATCATCTACATCCACAGGTGAGGTGCCAGAGGATTGAAAGGTGGCTAATGTTATGTCTTTATTTAAGAAAGGCTGCTAGGAGAAGCCTGAGAACAATAGGCCAGTGAATCAGACGTCAGTGGTGGGTAAGTTGCAGGAGGGAATGCTGAGAGATAGGATTTACATGCATTTGGAGAGGCAAGGTCTGATTAGGGACAGTCAGCATGGCTTTATGTGTGGGAAATAGTGTCTCACAAACTTGATTTTTTATTGAGGACATAACCGAGGAGATAGATGAGGGCAAAGCGGTAAATGTTGTCGAAATGGACTTCAGTAAAGCCTTTGACAGGGTTCTGTATGGTCGATTGGTTACTATAGTTAGAACACACAGGTTTCAAGGAGACCTTGCCAACTGGATACAAAATTGGCTTGACAGTGGGAGACACGGTGGTGATGGGTGGTTCTTTCTCAGACTGGAGGTCTGTGGCTAGTGGTGTTCCGTAGGGACCAGTGCCAGGTCCACTGTTGCTTGTCATTTTTATAAATGACTTGGATGATAATTTAAGAAGTATGGTTAGTAATTTTTAAGATGACAGCAAAATTGGTAGTATATTGAACAATGAGAAAGATTATCTATGATTACAGAGGGATCTTGATCAATTGGGCCAATGAGCTGAGGAGTAGCAAACGGACTTTAATTTAGATAAATGTGAGATGCTGCATTTGGTAAGATGAGCAAGGGCAGGACTTATACAATTAATGGTAGGGCCTTGGGGAGTGCTGTCGAACAGAGAGACCTAGGGGTTCCGTTAAATAGTTTTTTGAAAGTTGCATCACCGGTAGACAAGGTGTTGAAGAAGGCATTTGACACGCTTGCCTTCATTGGTCAGACCATTCAGTATAGGAGTTGGGATTTCATGTTGTGGCTGTCTACGACGTTCGTGAGGCCACTTTTGGAGTATTGTGCACAGTTCCGGTGCCCTGCAATTAGAAGGATATTATTAAATTGGAGGTGGTGCAGAAAAGATTTATGAGTATGTTACCAGGACTGGAGTGTTTGAATGAGAAAGAAAGGTTCGGACTTTTCTTGCTGGAGCATGAGGGGCCGCCTTATTGAGGTGTATAAAATCATCAGGGGCATAGCTTAGATGAATAGTAAAGAGTCGGGGAGTTCAAAATGGACATATTTTTGAGGTAAGAAGAGAAAGATTTAAAAGGAACCTGAAGGGCAACTTTTTCACACAGATGGTGGCTCGCAGCAGAATGAACTGCCAGAAGAAATGGTAGGTGCAGGTACAGTCACAAATTTAAAACACAATTGTACATGTATATGGATAGCAAAAGGCTAGCGGGATATGGCCAAAAACTGGCAGGTGCAACCAGCTTTGTTTGGGGAAACTTGCTCAATGTGGACAAGTTGGACCAAAGTGGCTGTTTCCATGCTGTATGACTCAATGTATCCATAATATTCCATTCTGTACATGCTGAGAACTACAGAGATTCAACATATAAACTGTGACAGCCATGCCTTCCCCTTCAGGAATACCTCCAGATTGAATAAACAAGAATATAGAACCTTTCATGACCTCAAGGCATCCCAATGTGCTTTACAACCAATTACATACTATTAAACAACAGCAACTGTTGTAATGTGGGAACATTTGCTTGCAGCAGTCAAACAAACGATAACAGAAGCAGAGCACAGACACAATTAACTTCACACTACAACTAGTCTTCCAGCCAAGCATACATTTAGGATCTTAAAGCAATGCTCTGGACACCTCAACCAAAAGTGGAAATCTTACAGAACAGGATTCATAAAGTTTCACATTTAACTGCTTCATACCATAACTTTATCCTGTAAAGAGGCCTCACCAGGTTAATCTGCTGCCAGCAGAGGAAGAAATCAGAAAGTTACACAGGAATTATTTTCAGCAATGCAATAGGGGGTAAGGGTGCATGCCAAACTCTATAGTGTCCTCAGTGAATAGATCTTAAAGTTTCTAACCACTGTCATGGTTATCATCCAATGTAGTCTGAAGGAATGCTGGAGACCTAATAGAATGAGGGAAGAATATATATGTATTAACAGTTCATTGGTTGTGATTTGGTTCCATAAATGTGGGGAGCTAACTATTAATTGGAGTGAGTTTTATGAAGCGTGGTTAACTGAAGCACTCAGTAAAAGTGTGGATTGGGCTTCTGTTGAAATACTTTTAGGGTATAACTGTCCTAACCAACATAATTTAGCTTCCTGAGCACCGACATGCTCAATGTTATGCATCTGCGTATTTGCTGAATGACCTCTTTAATTTTAACTAGTGCCAATTGAATAGGCAACACCATGCCCAAATTAATTTGGTGCATTTTAAGTGATTTTATTGTACAAGGGCCTATGTAGATGTACTGGCTGCAGGTTTCACTGTCTTTAGACCAAGGAGGCACAGCATGTGGCTCACCCACGCAAATCCTCAGTTAGCATTGTCTTTTAGTGACAATCGCCAATGTTTTCTGCATAGGTGCTCCTGAGCTGGGTCCCTTAAGATGTTTCCCTTTGCTTTTTGTAATAAGACTTCCAGAACCTGGACTCTGAACCTGCCTTTTTTCTAGTTAGCGTCTAGTCATGTCTCCTTAGTATAATGTAACTGGGCCAAATGGCTCCCAAACACAATTCATGATCAATCATCAGGATTATTGTTTCTTCCAGATTACTGGTTGAACTGCGCGGAGTGTATCTTAGCAATGTTTTAACCCATGAACAGGAAATAGAAAAATCATGCATTAAATAGCTTTCTTAGCAAATGTCAAGTATCAATAACACACACAGAGCAATTTTAAGGTTAAAAGAATTATTTCTGCAAATGTATGAAGACATAATCTATTATACTCAGAAAGTGAGAATCAATATATTGTACATTTAATTCTGACTATCGTGAAATGTCAATAGGAATATCTGAATATAACCATGAACACAACTAATAGTCAGTCTGTAAATTTTCATCTACCCTTGATTATGAGCGGACTGATTAACCATCTTTCAAAAAATCCCTGACTCATGCAAAATGTGCGAAGGAATTTGAACTTTCAGACAATAAGATCAAAGCTCTCTTCAGAGCTTTATTTTTCTCCCCTTCCAACTACTTTCCACAACATTAGAAAGAATGGATAATATATCTGGAGTGGCAGTAGTTTTCTGGTATCTCATTAAAGAACTCATTGACCCTACATCGCTGAAATTGCAGCAGTTCACCACTAACTTCTCCAGGGCAATTAGGGATGAACAATAAATGCTGACCCAGATAGCAGTAAACACATCTCAATAATGAATTTTTTAAAAAGTCCCATTCAGTACTTTGATCGGCAGCATGTAATGAATGAATACTCAATGCTATTTGAAGACACAACTTGAACAAGATAAATTGTTACAGGGCACACCAAACCCCCTTAAAATACGTTCAGATGATAGTCTAAATCTTAATTTGTTTCTTCTTTTAAAGGCACATTGTAAGGTGTTGTGTTCCAGATGCAATTTGATTGGTCAAACTGCACAATGTTAAGCAAAACACATCTTATTTTTACATTACAGTTAAAATACAGACAAAAAAAAGGCTTGACTGTAACTGTACTGAAATGCTTAATAAAACAATAGATATATTAACTACAATAAATTAACTGTTCCAAAATAGTAACACATGATAAAAGAAAACACACTTGGCAAAGGGAAACTCACTAAAAAAGATTGTCTCAGAGGCAATTCTCAACTCCAGGAGGAAAAACTTCAAGAGAAAACTCAGAGAGAGTGTAGCAAGGAAGGATGTACTTTAGCTTCCAAACCCAGTTTCAAGACTACAACAAAAATTGTTCCTGAAAACCTAAAACTAAAAATTCTGGTGATGTGGGAGCTTGACCCCACCATTCAGGCTGCTTCTGTTGTTCCAACCTTAGAAAAAAAAAATCCAATCCTCACAAGCTGTTTACTATGGACGTTGAAACAGGCCAATTACCACCTCTGATCTCAACTGTTTCTCATTAAAGAAAACCAGGAGAAAATGTACCTCTTAAAGCCATTGTATCGTCACAAAATTGAATATTGTGCTGTCCTTTGGGTCATTGAATGCTATTAAAAACACAAACCAAACCATTTTTACTCCTTTTTATGCCTATTGTGTGCTCCATAATGGTGCTCCAACTGAGGCAAGAGCCCAGGCACTGATCCAAGCACCTTCCTACCATCAACTCAGTGCCATTTCACAAAATGCTCTTATGAACTGATCTATGGGGCAGAAAAAGGCCATTTAATCTTTCATTCATCATAAAGGTTAGTCTTTGCGGTCAATTTCGTGAATTTAGTACCATGGAAACAGTTAGTACCTTGATAAATTGTATGCCCTTATTAAGTTTTCTCTCAAGGTGCTGCTATTCTGAACTTTGCTTGATAATTATCAATCATGAATTAATTATGCAGTTCCGGGGACTTGCATAAAATTTCAGATGCATGACCTATCTTGTTGCTACCAATAATCTCAGTCCTGGTGCATTAAAGAACAGTTAATATTAAGGCAAACAGTTTTAATTAATGGAAAGCATGTCTTATTTTAAAGCAGAATGGAGCTCTTATCTTACAACAGTGAATATAAAATTTGGCCAACTTAAAGAAGAAAATTCCCTTGGAAATTTCAGGCTCTTAGTTATATTGTTATGCTTAGCATAGACCAAAGCGCCCACTGAAATTTGCTGAGAGACAGAAAGAGGACTGGGAACTGACAGCCTTTTGTCATTTACCATGAATCAATGTCAAGTGGTACATTAATGACTGCACATGCTGTATCAATCCTGGCAGTCATGCCACTCAATGCTATTTAATCTGTGAATCTGATAGTCGGTTGACAGAAAAGCCACATAAAAAATTGAAATACCCAAATAAGCAAATGTAAAACTCTTTCAATTGCAAAATATCAGCCATTCCTGTAATCTGAACATGGATGATTACTTTTTTGTCATTGAAATATTCTGGAAAATTGGAAGACCAGAACCTTTATAAATAGTAATTCATAGCCAAAAAGCTGGTGCAGAAACAATGAGTTGATTAGCTGTCATATTAAACATTTTTTTCATAAACGTGTCCCTGTTAAACAAAGGCTCAGTAAAATATCAAAATATTTGGTACGTACAATTGTACTGTAGTATGTGCTTATTTTATTCTCATCATTAAAACGTTTCGAGGATGTTTGAAAAAGTCATCATCAATGTAATTTTGTTAGGCTTGTTAATATCAGAATGCATGTATTGTTACATTTGCAACAAAAACCAGCATTGGAGTTTTCCCACAGAAAGAACCAAAAGCCTCAAAATGAACAGCCCATTCAGATTATTACATAAACTCCCAACGCCTTGAATTCACCCAAATGGTTTTGCAGAGCATAGTAAACAGGTTCTTTAATTACAGATAGTAGGAACTGCTGGTGCTGGAGAATCTGAGACAACAAGGTGTAGAGCTGGATAAACACAGCAGGCCAAGCAGCATCAGAGGAGCAGGAAAGCTGACGTTTCAGGTCGGGACCCTTCTTCACTGAAGAAGCGTGTTGACCCGAAACGTCAGCTTTCCTGCTCCTATGTAGATCAGCCCTTGAAATGATGTACCATTTAAGGTTACTGGTCAAGTGCTGAAAAGTGGAATTATTATAGTTAGGTCAATACAGACTCGATGGGCTGAAGGACGTCTTCTGTGCTGTATGACTCAATGATGCCATTTGTTACCTCAAAACCAAATTTTCCATTTCCATGGGACCAACCTTTAAAAATGGCAGTCAGAAACTAATTCCTGCCCCAATTCTATCAAGAGTGACTTTAATTGGCATGGGATAAACTGGTAAATTATGAGAGTGCAGTCGGTTCTGATATTCCATTCTCATGCGATCTTGCATTGTGAGAAAATCGCTCAATAGCTCTGTCATTGAAACTAATGGGGCCAGGATTGCATTGTAGCCAGTACAAGTAAGGAGGATTCGCATTCTCCAAACAGCAGTCTAAATTCTTTTATCACATTAAACCCAATTCGCATTGAAGAAACATGTGTTACAGCAGAACCGACTGTATTCCAGTGTAGCCCGTTCCATTGCAGAGGGAGCATTTCAGACCACTCGTAAGTTTTCTGGATTTGTACCAACTTTTGAAGGAGACCAAGTTTACAGCAGCTCAGAGATACTACAAACCATAATTGAAACCTGGCCCAGAGTAAAAATCCATGTGAAAGATCAGTTCAAAAGATGTTCCCAACTTCACATGCCAGAAAAGAATGCTGACTGATAAATTATACATCTTCTTAACATAGTGATTAATTAAAAGGCTTTGTTACAAAATAGTATGTGAACACTAAATTGAATAACATAGTGAAAATGTGAAGCTGGCATCCTAAGTTGGGAAAGGTGCAGAAATGAGTTATAAGGATCTTACCAGGACTGGAGGGTTTGAGTTATAAGGAGAGGCTGGATAGCTTGGGACTTGTTTCGCTGGTTGAGGGGGAACCTTGTAGAGGTTTCTAAAATCATGACAGGCATAGCAAAGGTGAACAGCAAAGGTCTTTTCCCTAGGGTAGAGAAGTTCAAAACTATAAGGCATGATTTTCGGATAAGAGAGGAAAGATTTTAAAGGGACCAGAGGAACAATGTTTTCACACCGAGGGTGGTTCGTGTGTGGAATGAGCTGCCAGAGGAAGTGGTTGATGCCAGTACAGTTACAACATTTAAAAGACATTTGGACAGATGCATGAATAGGAATGGTTTAGAGGGATACAGGCCGAATGTAGGTGAATAAGACTAGCCTCTTCAGGAAAATTGGTTGGCATGGATGAGTTGGATCAAAGAATTGCTAAGACTCTATGACTCTATGCTGTAAGACTATGACACTATGATTGACAGCTCAGGCTGTTTCGAAGCTTTGACAGATAGCTGAGCAGTTTACATTCTGTCTCAGCCATCTGTTTGGCTGTTGCAAATGTTTGGGTGATGCCTGAGATTCTGGCTGATTTCAAAGGCTTTGATGTAAACAGCTCTGAAGGTTTTATTGACCCGGCTGTTCAAAGGAATCCACTGTTAATTTGCTGGCTAAGTTCCAACCCAGTAATTAATTCAGCAGAAGCTGTGCACATTGTTATGCAATAGCATCTTATCATGAATGCTTGGCTGTCTTGTAATCTGCTAATTGAATCAGCTCAGCATGAATTGGCATTGTGTGTCTGAACCCACGATCCCTATTTCCTACAACCGCCAGCTAAGAAGCCCTGACAAGATTCTTCCCACATCTAAGCTGTATGTCAGCAGCCACCAAGCTGCCTGATTATCTCATACTAACCAGCTCCCCACTTCTGCATGTTTAATGTGTGCAAATTACTTACAGTCCAAGAGTTAAACTAGGCATGCTCCTAAATTGATTGTAATAGCACCAGTCTGAGGTGCACTCCCACTTCCTAGCCAGCTGCCATCTGTTCCCAGTTCATGCCACCCACCCCCACTTCTAAACACACTGCAGTTTGCCCAATTCTGACTATTCAGGATCACTAACATTGCATATAATTGCTCCCATCCATCTTCAATCTCAATTAACCAGCAATGATAGCCGTAATATCCTGCCTGTTGAAGAATAATAGCCTGTACAGATTATCAAAAGAGCCTCAAGGATTGAAATAAATTTTGGTGTAAGAAACGGGCTCCAAAGGCACAGGCTCATGTTTGCAGATGAAAAATTTAACCCATGATGAATACTATAAGCAATGCGTATGCCCTGCTAGACTGCGCATGTTTCTATCCTGCCACAGCATCCCAGCAAGGAAACAGCTCAAACCAATTAACCAAATTTATAAATGTTGCAGAGATAATGGGAACTGCAGATGCTGGAGAATCCAAGATAATAAAATGTGAGGCTGGATGAACACAGCAGGCCAAGCAGCATCTCAGGAGCACAAAAGCTGACGTTTTGGGCCTAGACCCTTCATCAGAGAGGGGGATGGGGAGAGGGTTCTAGAATAAATAGGGAGAGAGGGGGAGGCGGACTGAAGATGGAGAGAAAAGAAGATAGGTGGAGAGGAGAGTATAGGAGAGTATAGGAGAGGGAGGTAGGGGGGATAGGTCAGTCCGGGGAGAACGGACAGGTGAAGGAGGCGGGATGAGGTTAGTAGGTAGATAATGGAGGTGTGGCTTGAGGTGGGAGGAGGGGATAGGTGAGAGGATGAACAGGTTAGGGAGGCGGGGATGAGCTGGACTGGTTTTGGGATGCAGTGGGGGAAGGGGAGATTTTGAAGCTTGTGAAGTCCACATTGATACCATTGGGCTGCAGGGTTCCCAAGCGGAATATGAGTTGCTGTTCCTGCAACCTTCGGGTGGCATCTGTAGGAGGCCCATGATGGACATGTCGTCTAAGGAATGGGAGGGGGAGTTAAAATGGCTTGCGGCTGGGAGGTGCAGTTGTTTATTGCGAACCGAGCAGAGGTGTTCTGCAAAGCGGTCCCCAAGCCTCCGCTTGGTTTCCCCAATGTAGAAGAAGCCACACCATGTACAGTGGATACAGTATACCACATTGGCAGATGTGCAGGTGAACATCTGCTTAATATGGAAAGTCATCTTGGGGCCTGGGATGGAGGTGAGGGAGGAGGTGTGGGGGCAAGTGTAGCACTTCCTGTGGTTGCAGGGGAAGGTGCTGGGTGTGGTGGGGTTGGAGGGGAGTGTGGAGCGGACAAGGGAGTTACGGAGAGAGTGATCTCTCTGGAATGCAGACAGGGGTGGGGATGGAAAAATGTCTTGGGCGATGGGGTCGGATGGTAGATGGCGGAAGTGTCGGAGGATGATGCGTTGTATCCAGAGGTTGGTGGGATGGTATGTGAGGACAAGGGGGATCCTCCTGGGGCTGTTGTGGCGGGGGCGGGGTGTGAGTGATATGTTGCGGGAAATGTGGGAGACGTGGTCAAGGGCGTTCTCGACCACTGTGGGGGGGGGGGGGGGCAGAGTTGCTGTCCTTGAAGAACTTGGACATCTGGAATGTGCGGGAGTGGAATGCCTGATCCGGGGAGCAGATGCGGCAGGGCGAAGGAATTGGGAATAGGGGATGGAATTTTTGCAGGAGGGTGGGTGGACTACCTAGAATACACCTCCTCCCACCCACCCTCCTGCATAGGGGATGGAATTTTTGCAGGAGGGTGGGTGGACTACCTAGAATACACCTCCTCCCACCCACCCTCCTGCAAAAATTCCATCCGCATTCCCAATTCCTTCGCCTCTGCCACATCTGCTCCCAGGATCAGGCATTCCACTCCTGCACATCCCAGATGTCCACATTCTTCAAGGACCGCAACTTCCCCCCCCACGACCCCCGCAGTGGTCGAGAACGCCCTTGACCGCGTCTCCCACATTTCCCGCAACACATCCCTCACACTCCGCCCGTGCCACAACCACCCCAAAAGGATCCCCTGGGTCCTCACATACACTACCCCACCAACCTCCGGATGCAACGCATCATCCTCCGACACTTCCACCATCTACAATCCGACCCCACCACCCAAGACATTTTTCTATCCCTACCCTTGTCTGCCTTCCAGAGAGACCACTCCTTCCGTGACTCCCTTGTCCACTCCACACACCCCTCCAACCCCACCACACTTGGCACCTTCCCGTGCAACTGCAGGAGGTGCTACACTTGCCCCCATACCTCCTCCCTCACCCCTATCCCAGGCCCCAAGATGACTTTCCATATTAAGCAGATGTTCACCTGGACAAATGCCAATGTGGTATACTGCATCCACTGTACCTGGTGTGGCTTCCTCTACATTGGGGAAACCAAGCAGAGGCTTGGGGACCGCTTTGCAGAACACCTCTGCTCGGTTCGCAATAAACAACTACACCTCCCAGTCGCGAGCCATTTTAACTCCCCCTCCCATTCCTTAGACGACATGTCCATCATGGGCCTCCTGCAGTGCCACAATGATGCCACCCGAAGGTTGCAGGAACAGCAACTCATATTCCGCTTGGGAACCCTGCAGCCCAATGGCATCAATGTGGACTTCACAAGCTTCAAAATCTCCCCTCCCCCCACCGCATCCCAAAACCAGCCCAGTTCTTCCCCTCCCCCCACTGCATCACAAAACCAGCCCAGCCTGTCTCTGCTTCCCTAACCTGTTCTTCCTCTCACCCATCCCTTCCTCCCACCTCAAGCCGCGCCTCCATCTCCTACCTACCACCTCATCCCACCTCCTTGACCTGTCCATCCTCCCCAGATGACCTAAACCCGACTACCTCCCCACCTATACTCTCCTCTCCACCTTCCTTCTCCTCTATCCATCTTCGGTCTGCCTCCCCCTCTCTCCCTATTTATTCCAGAACCCTCACCCCATCCCCCTCTCTGATGAAGGGTCTAGGCCCGAAACGTCAGCTTTTGTGCTCCTGAGATGCTGCTCGCCCTGCTGTGTTCATCCAGCTCCACACATGGTTGTGTTATAAATGTTACATCTGTGATCGTGCTGTGCTTCATCATCCTTTTACCCCTCTTTGATCTTTCCATAGCCCTTTGTATTACCATCCATTAGATACCCCTTGGTTGGGTCTATTCTTACTCCCTGGAGATTAAGGAACTCGCAGGAAAAGTGCACTTCTATTGCAGTAATGTTGACATATTTTAAGCTGCACATAGATGTTAAAGACCACAATGGAATAACAGGGAAGCAGTGAGAGAGACATAGAGTGAAATGAAGGAAATTAGAAATGACAACAATTTGCACTTTCACTGATGAATGTTCCTGTGTATTTTTTACAGTTTGAGAGAAGATAAACTAAATAATTCCCATGGACAGAAAACAACATGCAACAAATCCTACAATTACAAACAGAAAACACTGGAGACTCAGGAGGTCAAACAGCATCTTTTGAGGAAACACGAGTTAGTTGATGATTCAGATATAATCACTTTTCAAAGATATAGTCAATGGACAGTATTCAAGAAGAAGCAGAACCGGAAGGAATTAACATATTTCCAACAATCACACACAGCCAAGTGTGTCAAATGAGTTACAAAGTGCAAATGTTGGCTCTGAATATGGTTCTAAGGCAAAATTCAACGCGGGCTTCGTGAGGCTCAGTGGGAGAAAGCACGGAGTGCAGAATGAACACAGAGAAGGAGCAGTGGGTTTGTATATGTGTGGCTCTTAAATTCACCAAAAATGCCAAAATCCAGACATCATCCTGCTCCCTCCCTACATTCAAATGTGAGCGGGGAACCCCTGTGCAGCTAGAAGGCAAAGTGTATAAATATTGTAATAAGTTCCTATTGTTGTCTTTATCTAGTATTCTAGCCTCAATATTTGATCAATGAAAGTGAGGAGCTGCAGCCACTGCTGGGTGAAACACTGCTGTAAGATTCCTTCTCTCAGATAGTGCTTGACAGATGGCTCTCAACTTCTGGGAAGTCACTTCGCCCGTCTTCCATTTTTTTCACTTGTAGCTGCCAGCTACCAGCCTTCACTATGGCATGGGGACAGCTCGGGCTACTCTGCCTCGTCTGCTCGACAAACAGCAAAGGGGTCAACAACACCACCAGCTCCAGATGTCTGCTCCTTACAACATGCTGCTCCTCAGGAAAAGGAGGTAGATGCTTGGCTCCTGCTGGAGGGAGCCAAGACAAGGTCTCCAGGAAGAGGATCGACTCTCTCCAGTTTCTGAGGAGGCACAGGTTGTCACAGCAGGTCACTGCTGACATTTACAATACTGCAGCAGCTGGGCACATCTATCATTGGCTGTAAAGATGGCTGTCACTGGTAGGACACCATCATCCACCACATTTCCTCTCCCAGGTCTTTGTATCTCACTAAGTTATGTGCTGGCTTCTCCTGCAGCCTTTTCTCTTGAAGGGTCCTTATGGCTTATGTGATTTCACCTGACGAAGGAGCAGTGCTCTGAAAGCTTGTGATTTTACATAATCTAGTAGGACTATGACCTGCTGTCATGTGACTTCTGACGTTGTCCACCCCAGTCCTACACCGGCACCTCCACATCACGGCTTATGTGGAGACAGGGAACCACAAGTTTCGTGGTAGGTTTACCAGCAAAAGGGCGACAAGATGAACCTGAGTGTGGAATGTTGGCTTCTCACACAGGGACATCTGGCTTTTCCAATGTGAGGAATGAGTGGATCTGCGAAGTGTATTGCTCTGAGGTGTGTCTTTCAGGAAAATGCTGCCAAAGTAGGGATGTGGGCCTTGGAAGCTGAGCCCTCTTGTTCAACACTGTCCCATTGGAGACAGCACACACCTTCTGCTGGCTTCCTCAGTCAATGCGAAGTGGGAGTGGGTACCCTGTTCCCCCTGTCCCTTGATCAATTCATATCATTGCCGACCCTCAATGCCT